>NC_143157.1:21019286-21319286 GCF_041381405.1 Jatropha curcas
TTACCCTTTCGTCCAAACCTTAGGATCTTTTTCCATGGTGAAACTTTCAGAAATACTTTATCACCGACCGAGTACTCAATATCCTTTCTCTTTAAATCAGCATAGGACTTCTGTCGATCACTTGCTTCTTTCAGCCGTTTTCTGATGATTTCTACTTTCTCTTCTGTTTCTCTAACCAAATCTGGACCCAAAATCTTCTTCTCACTAAGTTCTGTCCAACATACAGGTGTCCTGCATTGTCTACCATACAATGCTTCATATGATGCCATCTTAATGCTCGATTGGTAGCTGTTGTTGTAGGCAAATTCCATGAGAGGTACATATTTGTCCCAACTGCCTTCAAATTCTATAACACATGATCTCATCATGTCTTCCAGGATTTGAATGACTCTCTCTGATTGGCCATCTGTTTGAGGATGAAATGCAATGCTGAAATGCAATTTCGTTCCTAATGCTTCCTGCAGTTTACCCCAGAACTTCGATGTAAACCTTGGATCACGATCAGATATAATGGATGATGGAACTCCATGTAGTCGAACTATTTCTCTAACATAAATGTCTGCTAACTTGTCCAGAGAATAGTCCATCCTAACTGGTAGAAAGTGTGCAGATTTGGTTAATCTGTCTACAATTACCCATACTGCATCATGCTTCTGCTGCGTCTGAGGTAAGCCAGTAACAAAATTCATCGTGATCTGATCCCATTTCCATGTTGGCACTGTTATTGGATGAAGCAACCCAGCTGGCAGTTGATATTCTGCTTTTACTTGTTGACATGTTAAACATCTTGTTACAACATTTCCGATGTCTGTCTTCATGCCTGGCCACCAATAGCCTTTCTTCAAATCCTGATACATCTTGGTACTACCTGGATGCATTGTGTATGGACTGTTATGAGCTTCATGCAGAATCTTTTGTCTAAGCTCCCCTATCTGTGGTACAACAACTCTGTCTTCATAGAATAAGACTCCACTGTTATCCAATCTGAATTTCCCACTATGATCTTCCTGTACTTGTTTCACCCATAGTGCTGTTTGTGCATCTTTCTTCTGTGCTTCTGCAACTTCCTGAACCCAAGATGGCTGTACTTGTATCTGTGCTAGAATAACTCCCTGCTGTTGCAACTTCATGCTAATTCTCATTGCTCTCAAAGCAAACAATGATTTCCGGCTAAGGGCATCAGCTACCACATTAGCTTTGCCTGGAAGGTAATTAATGACATAATCATAATTAGCCAGAATCTGCATCCACTTTCGTTGTCTTGAATTCAAGTCCTTCTGTGTCGGTAAATACTTTAAACTCTGATGATCTGTGTAAATGTAACACTTCTCACCGTACAGATAATGCCGCCATACTTTGAATGCTAGAACAATGGCTGCCAATTCTAAATCATGGGTTGGATAATTCAATTCATGTGGCTTCAATTGTCTGGAGACATAAGCTACCACTTTCCTGTCTTGCATGAGTGCACATCCTAACCCAATATGAGAGGCATCACTGTAAATCTCAAAGTCTTTACCTGACACTGGCTGGGTCAACACTGGTGCTTCAGTCAACTTTTTCTTCAAAGTGTCAAAACTCTGCTGACATCTATCATCCCATTGGAATACAACCGCTTTTTTCAATAATCTTGTTAAAGGTGATGCAATGATAGAGAATCCCTTTATGAACCTTCTGTAATAACCGGCTAAACCCAGAAAACTTTGAACTTCTGTGACATTTCTGGGTGGTCTCCAATCAACAATAGCTTCAATCTTCTTAGGATCCACTCTGATACCCTCCGATGACACCACATGTCCTAAGAAAGAAACTTCTTCCAGCCAAAACTCACACTTACTGAGCTTGGCATACAGCTGTTTATCCCTCAGTGTCTGAAGTACAATCCGCAAATGTTTATCATGTTCAACCCTGTCTCTGGAGTAGATCAAAATGTCATCTATAAACACTACCACAAACTGATCCAGATATGAATGAAACACGCGGTTCATGAGATCCATGAAAACCGCTGGTGCATTTGTGAGACCGAATGGCATTACTAAAAATTCATAGTGACCATATCGGGTCCTGAATGCAGTCTTAGCGATATCTTCTTCCTTTATCCGCAACTGATGGTATCCCGACCTAAGGTCGATCTTAGAAAACATACCTGCACCCTTTAGCTGATCAAACAAATCATCAATTCGAGGCAATGGATACTTATTCTTGATTGTCAGTTTGTTCAGTTGTCTGTAGTCAATGCACAGTCTGAATGATCCATCTTTCTTCTTTACAAATAATACCGGTGCTCCCCAAGGTGATACACTGTGTCTGATAAAGCCTTTATCCAATAACTCCTGTAGCTGAATCTTTAACTCTTTTAACTCTGCTGGTGTCATTCTATAAGGTGCAATTGATACTGGTGCTGCTCCAGGATAGACATTTATGGTAAACTCCACTTCCCTCCTTGGTGGTAACCCTGGTAACTCTTCTGGAAATACATCTGGATAATCACACACTGTTGGTATGTCTTGCACTTTTGACTTTTTTTTCTCTGCTTGTAATGCACATACCAAGTATGCTTCACAACCCTTCTGAACTAATCTCTTTGCTGCCATGGCTGATATCACATTACCCAGAAAATCTCGCCGCTTCCCGACTACTATTATCTCTTCCCCTGCTGTTGTATATAATGTCACCCTTTTCTTTGCACAATCAACTATAGCCTGGTGTCTGGATAGCCAATCCATACCCAGAATCACATCAAATTCTCTAAATGGTAATTCCATAAGATCTCCTAGAAACTCCTTTCCATGTATAACAATTGGATAGCTTTTGACCACTGTATGGGTTTTTACTACATCTCCTAATGGATTAGTAACCAACATACCCTGACTCACATACACAACTGCTAACCCTTTAACCCAAGGTTTCTGTATGCTAATGTATGAATGAGATGATCCAGGATCAATTAAAGCATAAACTGTATGATCACATAAAGAAAACTCACCAACTATTACATCTGGAGCTTCCTCATCTTCCCTGGTTCGCATAGCATAGACCCTGGCTGGACCTCTTGTATCGGGTCTGTCCACAGTCTCTGATTATTGTCTCTGCCCTCCAGAGCTCTCACCTCTACCTCTGCCTGCTATGAACTGTGTAGGAACTTTTGCCCTCTTAGGACAGTCTTTCTTCTGATGGTCTGATGCTCCGCATAGCCAACATTTGTCAGTCACCAGCCAACAATCTCCACCATGTCGTCTGCCACAATGCTCACAAGGTGGAAAAGTATAACCGGCTGACTCTGCACCTCTACTGGTGCCTCTACCAGTTCCTCTGCCTGAACCTCGACTACCACCGGCAGAACTAGCCACAACTGATACCGCTGGCGCGTTAGCAACCCTAGCTGAGCCTTGGCTAAAGGATGGCCTAGAACCAGCTGAAATACTAGCACCTCTGAATCTCTTGCTCTCTGACTGATATGTACTGGGTGCACTCTGAGTCTGGTCTCTCCTCTGCTGAGACCGCTGGCGTCTGGTACGCTGACTGGCCTGAATGCGCTCTATCTCCTGAGCTGCCTCTACCAAAGCTGAGAACTCTCTGAATCTGGAAGCTACCACTCCCATTTGAATCTCATCGTTCAGGCCTTCCTGAAACGTTTTACACCTCTCGGCCTCTATAGCCACTATCCCCTTACCATACCTGCTGAGTCTGGTGAATTCTCTTTCATATTCTGAAACTGACATTCTGTTCTGTCTAAGGTATAAGAATTCTTTCCTCCTAACATCAAGGTAAGCCTCTGTGATGAACTTTTTCTTGAATTCATCCAAGAAGAATTGCCAAGTATGCTGCTCTGTTGATACTCGCTGCTGAACAGTAGTCCACCATGTGTATGCCTCATCTATCAACAATGATGTGGCACAAATCAACTTGTCCTCTGGCATACACTGTAATTGTTCCAGGGCTCTCAATGTCCCATCTAACCAATACTCAGCTATTTCTGGACTATCATCCTTGTTAGCACTGAATTCCTTCGCACCATATTTTCTAAGCTTCTCTAGTGGGGGCTTTCTTTCTCTTTCTACTACTATTGGTGCTTGAGGTATCACCCCTGCAATCTGTCTAAAAGTATCTGCAAGTTGCTTTAACTCTTGACCTAGTGCTACTGGAGCCTCACCCTCCACTGCTCTGGAGGCGTGTGACTCGCTCTCACCTTCCTGTGACATCCTCCTAGAAGAACAACAACTGCTTAGTTCATCAGGGTAGTCATGGCATGTACACTATACTGACTTATGAATGCAAGCCCGGGGAAACTAAACCTAGGGCTCTGATACTAAAATTTGTAACATCCCTTCCCGGTCCACCCATAAACCCGAATTAACCGAGCCGAGACGTTACAAACTGGTTGACTTTATGGCCTGACATGCTGATATAATAATGGATACAGACTATATCATGCTGATGTTGTTTACATTAATAATGTACTTAATATTTACAAGACATGTTACTAGTTTCAAAATGGAATGGGCCCAACTGTGTGCCCTGTACATTCCATGAAAAGGATAGACAAAAGATACACATCCAAAGGAGTAGCTACCCTGAAGACTGAGTCTTCTACAGATGAACTGCAGCAGTTGTAAGCTGACTCTCTACGGTCCAGTCTCAAAACCTGCGAGTTAAACAGGTAACTCGCTGAGCAAATAAAGCTCAGTGGATATCTCAACATAAAAAGGAACAATTAAGCACATACATGTGTAAAAAGAACCATGTAAACACATATGGCACATATAAGCACACATATCATGATACTTTCCTTTTAACTTGATGGTCTTTCTTTCTGTTTATTATACTGTATGATTCATGCAATGTTAAGTCAAGATATCTGTATGGCTCCATAAGGTTATAGTGAAACCGAAGTGATAAGAAAAACTGTATGAAACTGGATGAAACTGTATGCTTGGCTACTATGGCCCATATATATTCATATCCACTCAACGGCCTGTAGCCGGAGTACCAAACTGTATGGGGTGCAGATCTGCTATCCTATGTCGCGACATGGCCTTATCGACATGGTTTCTACCTAACCTCAATGGAGCATAATGTTGGTATGTCAATAGTATAACACAACATCATATTAATAGTTTCATAACTTCATAAATCATAATGTTTACTTGATTTCACATCATTTGCATGATTGTATGTTGTTTTGATACATGTTCTAATGTTGTCTTTTTGTTTTAAAATGATTGGAGGCATACAAGTTGAGCAAAGGAATACAATTGCATTGAAAATGAAGTCTAAAAGTGCATGAAAACACAAGTCGCGAGCGCGCCTTGCAAAGTCGCGAGCGCGAGATGCAAAAATGAGAGTCAGTGAGTTTCCAGGCCAAATTCGCGAGCGCGCAATGAAAGTCGCGAGCGAGTAAAGCACCAAATGAGAGTCAGAGAGTTTCCAGGCACAAGTCGCGAGCGCGCAAATGAAATTCGCGAGCGCGCGACGTGTTTTCCAGCCTGCGCAGTCTGTACTCTTTTGGTCATATCTCTCAATATATAACTTTGATTTGGGTGATTCAAAAACCCATGTAAAGCTAACACATAGAGGAACAAATAACTCTTCTATGACACTTCCTAATTCCATCATTAAATAGGGTCAAAATCAAGGTGAAGTCACTGGTTCTTTTTTCCAGCAAAACCTGTTTCAGCATAACTCAATATCTACTTCATTGATTCAGTTCATCCCATGTTTTCTCACCATTTCCAGGCCTCTCCCTCAACATTAAGCAATATATTGTCTCATTAGCAACACACCACACAAGTTCTCATGCAAAGAAAATGGTAAAAGCCAAGAGATATCAAACCTTCACTCCAAAAAGCTTGAGCTCTTCTTTAGCTTCCTTTTTCTACAATCTTTGAACTCACTTCTCCTATACACATCAAAATTCTTATAACTTATCTACAATATAACTCAATTAGAGGTTGAATAACATAAAGCTTCAAGAAATTCTACTTACTTCGAGAAAATAGAGGTTGCCTTAATGCTTAACTACCATGAAAATGGATGGAGAAAGGAAGGGAAACGAAGGAGATGAAGAAGATGAAGATAAAGATGAAAATGGGAAAGTGAAATGGTTATCACGGGTAGGCCATCAAAATATCAATGAATTTTTATGTGAAACTTCCTAAATGGTACCTCAATTGTCAACATGTTACAACTTAATACCCAAGCTTTATATTTTGATGCAAACAAGTCCTAAACTTTGATCTTTTTCTCTCATTCAAGTAAGTCCACTTATAATCCCATTCTACCCCAATCGGGTTTGGTTCAGCCTGACTCAACTCGACTCTATACAACGACTCGACTCAGTAGGATGTCACAAAGTTCATATTTATAAGACATTACTTATTCAATATCTATGATGTTTTCTAGAGCAATGATTATTATATTTATGCAAATGTCCTCTGCTTTCATATATTATTGTTTCAAGCTTAATCATATACATGCGTATGTAGGTTTGGTCATTTATAGTACAAATGGCAAGAGGTAGGGGGCTTGATTCAGACGCACCCAGCAGTGGACCTCGTGGAGGTTGTAGCCGAGGACATACCATGCATGGATGAGGAGGGGTTATACATCCTCTACCTCCTCCTCCTTGTCCTTTTGGTACACTTAAGGCTTCTTCTTCTGTTCAGCCCCCCGTGCCACCTCCACTTCAACCTATTCCTCCTTCTTCTTCCCCATTTCCTAAATCGTCAAAGTCTACAACGGCTGCCTAGTCCCCTTATGCACCAAGTAATCATAACTTTTAATCACCATCGAGAAAGAGTTATTTGCATTTCTAACATATTTATTTAATTTTAGTTAGCAACTTTCAGCTGAGCCTCGTACAGAACTTAGTTCGGTAGTGAAATAATAAATACTTATTTACTTCTGTATTTTCGAATGGTTTTATTTGCATTTTGATGATTCTTTCTACTGATATTTCACATATTTATCTTTCACAATATTTATCCATCCTCTTGAGCGTTAAGGCAAATTATGAGGATTATAAAACTACATCTCGATAAAGATGAATAAACTTGGGATATAGGACCACAGGAGGCTAGAGACTTTTACTGGGATGAATTTCAGGTAGACGTTACTCAATTTACATCTGCATTGACATTTATAGAGATTCAATCAATTACATTATGTAAAAATATTGTAATTTATTTTTGCAGAAACGTTTTGTATGGGAGGAGGCTATCACAGCTATGCTTAAGGTGGCTTGGGAGAAATTGTGCTCTACTCTAACTTCACCTATAGGATGAGGAAGAATGAAAAGAAGCAGTAGTGCATATCTCAGGAGGTATGGGAGAGCTGGTAGAAGTCTTTGGAAGATCTTGCATTTAAGAGAAAATGTGAGATCTTTGCATGGAATAGGCATAGTGAGACTGGCAGTGCGGAGTAGGACCATTGAGACACACAAGCGGGTCCATCTTTGCTATAGAGATAGCTCAAATATTAGTAAGTAAATTAGTTAGAGTAACCACACTGACGGTTAATGGAATAATTGTACATATTAATATATTATGCATAAACCTATGATATAGGCTGAGAAATATGATTGTGAGCCTACACCGATGGAGGTGTTCAGATCCACTCACACAAAGGACCACAATGGAGAGACTTTTGTTGACAGGCGTGCAATAGACATTAATATGAGTATGAGATATTTTTCTAATATGATAGTCTACTATTATTTATCCATTCAAAGGAGGTGTTCACTATATCTAACAACTGTATAAAATCATTGTACTATTGTTTTCATGAGAATTACAGTACAGCTCGCGATCATGTTCTCTCTTCTCAGCCTACATTTGATGGTCAGCCAAGTGTTGATGAGTTAGCTTTATATTTAGACGCGGCAGGAGGGCAAAAGAAGAGGAAGGTGTACGGCATCGGCTCGCAGGCATCACAGTTCTACTGCCACTCAGCTTCAAACGCTGCTGGTGCTCCACCATCACACCACCACCTGAGCATAGAAGCTGAGGAGATTAGTGTATTGAGAGCTCGTGTTAATGACCAGGAGAGACAGCTTATAGAGCTTAGAGCACATGTGATGTGGATGTCTGGTCCCCGGGCGACTATTACTTCCTATGATCCTTCGATTGTTCCAGATCCACCGGTGCCAACTACTACCGGGCCTCAGACGACATTTTCATTCCTCCTCCTCTAGATACTATAGCTGATACTAAGATACGTTAGTGACTCCTCCAGACACTGCAACAAACCCAGAGGACACTACACTAGATCTTGCAGCCACTTCATCGGTTCGACATTATATATTTGACTTTAGACTGTTTTAGATTGCTATTTTCATTGATTTTGCTTTCATTTTTTATAACTTATTATGTTTATGATGTTTTTTGGATTGCTGTGATGATGATGATGATGATGATGTGTGTGTGTGTGTATATATATATATATATATATATATATATGGGTGTGTGTGCTGTTTTTCAACAGGTATATAAAATATCTATTTGTACAATTTTTGCAAAATATTTTTTCTTTTTAAAATGATTTTGCGACCGATTCACGGTAGCTATTATTTTTTTAATAAAACATATTGTGACAGAATAGCTATGAAATTCAAAACAGGCGGAAAAAATTGCGATCGATTAGCGACCGTCCATTTCCATTTGCTATCGACATTTAGGTGGGAAATTTTTGCGACCGACATTTAGGTGAAAAATTTTTTCAAGCGATTTGCGACAATCACTTTAGGACAAATTGTTTACCGAATTGCGATGGATTTTCTGTCATTTTGCAACCGACTTTGGTAGTCACAATTTTGCGTCGACATTTTTCTCAGTCGCGAAAGTATTTGAGATGAGTAGTTTACTAATGAATTTGCAACCAATTTTTGTCAATTTGTGACTGATTTGGCGATCGTAATTCGCCGAATTTTTTGTAGTGAATGCAAACAAGCTCGGCAACTTGTTGTAACTATTGTTGGAACTTTTCTTGCATCATTTGTTGTTGCTGTTGCAACTCTTGTTTCTACAGAATCCGTTTCTAATCTGCTTCCAATCCATTTCCATTCCGTTCCTAAATTTAATCAGAAATTGAAGTGCATTGTCCGTTTCAAGTCCGTTGCTTATCCATTTTTATTTGGAAACAGACCAACCGTTGCTAAAAATCTGTTGTCATTCCACAATTTTCTTGTAGTGAATGTGTAGAGATTACAATCCTTTATATGAAAACTAAGCTTCCGTTTTATATAAAAATAGAAATTTTTTAACTAATAATTTTCAAACTTAAAACTAAATCATAATTTAACATTTATAAATTCAAATCTCATTGTTGAGGCTAGGTTGAAAGTTTAAATTTAAGTTTCTTAAACACACAATTAAGTTCTTCAAACACATAAGCCATACTGAATACATATAAAAATAACAACACTTCTTTTTTAATTAACAACAGTATATTTTTATTAAAAAATTTGGTTTTATCAAAACCCAGTTTTTCTCCCGAAAAATCCAAGCCAACATTATAATCAAACCAAACCACCCAACTAATTCCGGGTTAAAACGGGTTCGGTATGGTACAACATTGGTTTTGAATGTGAAACTTGCAAAGCTTATATATTTACCCTAAGTTACATGGACACTTTAAAAGGTTTAACATGCTCGCATCAGATACGATATTATTCAAATACTCTCGGATACGCGTTAAACACTTTAAAAAATATGTCCTATTATTTATTTTCTTTTATTAATTTTGCACACTTTAAGGACACATCTAAGATACTTTGATCAGAACATTTATTGCACACTTTCAAAACACGTTTGAAAATTCTATTAGACTTTAAATAAATTTATTAATAAAAGTTTTACAATTGTTGTCTTAAATATATTTATTTATAATTATTAGTACTTAAAATACAAAAATAAAGAAACATAAAAAAATAAAAAACTTTATCTCATAATTTAAGATTTATAATTTATTACATATCTATTATTATCAAATTCAAGAACTTCCAAATGCTAATTTGAAATCGATAGTTCACAAGACTTTTATGAACAAAAAAAAAAAAGAGTCGACAATATCTATTGAACAAATTGAAATATGGAAAATCATCGGAGATTATTTTAATCTCTTTTTTTTTTTCTTTTTTTGAAGAATTATTTTGATCTCTTTTAAAAATGTTGAAATTGTTGAAATTGTCAATTTATCTCTAAATAAGTTAGATACGCTATGATTTTCGATGATGATATTAATTTTGAGATTTAATTAATTATGTGGAAATGAAAAATTAAGTTTTTTTTATTATATTTATTGTTCTAACTAGTTATTTACTTATTTGAATTATTTATAAATTATACTTATTTAGTAGAGAGTGTGCCTAAAGACTTCAGAGAAACATGTGTTGGTGAATGAATTGGAGTGTATTGCATTGATGTATTGAGTTACATTTATAGAGGGTTCGTTACAACAAACCGATATGATGACTATGATTTAGATAAGAAGATATAGACTCTTACCCGATAAGATGGCTATGACTATTACACCCCCTCAATTCGAGCCTGCAAGGAACGAATTGCTAATCTACGACAAAGATGATTGTGACACTGTCTTGATAATGGTTGCTCGAGCAGTAGATAAACCAATTTGAGGCAACAGTGATTCCAAAATTGAACAAAACAACCAGCTTACAACAAGCTGATCTTGACGAAACCAAGCTACATATTAAGATGACTATGACTATTAATCATGTCCCATGTGTCTGCAACCAAGTATTTACCACATAAAGTAAATGGAACTAGATTAAAATTTTTACAACATAAAAATATTTTTGATAAGCAAGCATATATATTATTAATTAATTTAAACCATGAAATATTTAACATTTCCAAGTAATTAATTAAGTCCACGCCAATAGACCCTAGACGTTCAAACCTAACTTAGGAATGTGCTAAGGGCCCTTACGTAGGATTGCCTTACATATCGTTGAACCAGAAACTCTTTGTTGATATTTTTTTATTACTGTTCCTGCCTCTGCGTGAGGAACCTATCTTTTCGTCTTGAACTAGAGCTCGTTTGAGGCAGCTCTTAGAATATGTTAGAGAAACTTGATACTAAATTTGCTGTTTCATTTTATTAAAAACTGCTCTTAAACAGTATTCAGAAAAGAAAAGAAAAATCATCAACATAACAAGTAGGAAGAGAACAGTTGAGATAAGAAGAATTCAGATCATCTTGAAAGAACAACTATGAAATAGAAATGATAGAACACTAAAACCAAGCCAGAAAAGGAGCACTGGCTTTGTTTTATTTGTATAAAAATTCATAAAACATTTTTCACAAAAAGGAAAATCATTCATCTGCAATTTTAACAACTTGCTTTCTTGCATTCTGTCCAGTGAGTACCCCAACCAAAGCTGCTGGACAGCTCTCAAGGCCATTGGCAATATCTTCCAAGTATGTAATCGTCCCTTCTTTTACGTTGGGCAGAACCATTTTTAGGTATTTTGGAAAGAGGTGATAGTACTCGGAAACAACAAACCCTTTTATGTGAATACGTTTCAGAACAACTTCTATCAAGTTGTGTATTCCTTCATGTTGTTCTAAATTTTCTTGTGACAGCATTGCACATATTACAATGCGTTTATGGCGTCTCATATTAGGTAGCACAGAATCTAGCATTTTCCCACCAACCATATCAAAATATAGGTCGATGCCTTGAGGAAAACACCTGCGTGATGTGAAGAAATATTAGTTTTCTTGGTGATTAATTTTTTTTTTGTTTTCAATTTTGACAAATACTTGTATTAATTTAAGTAATTACCTTTTCAAGGCTGCACCCAAGCCTTGTTCTTCATTATAATTGAAAGCCTCATCAAAACCCAATTTGTTCTTTAACAAATAAACCTTACAATTTGAAGAAATAATAGAAAGCAAAGTTAAAATCGAAAAGCTGATCAATTAAGTAAACATAAGGCTTTCTTTGGGGTAGAGAGATGAAAAATGAAAGGAAAGAAAATGAATGGAAGCTATATTTAACTATGTTAGGGGAATTAACACGTATTTTACAGGGAAGTGGAGATGCATGATGCATATAGAACTCACTTTCTCTTTACTTCCAGCACTTCCAACTACATAGCAACCAGCCAACTTTGCTAGTTGCCCAACGATTTGACCTATTGCACCAGAAGCTGCTGAAACAAACACATACTCTCCTTTCTTTGGAGCACCAATCTCATTAAATCCAACATAGGCAGTTATGCCGGGCATACCTGCAATTACAAATCAATAAATAGTAGTAAGATGATGAATACTAATTGTAGTTCTGAAGATCAATTAATATTTCAATCAAAAAGAGATCTAGAGACTGCATATACCAAGAATTCCAAGATAATAGGAAAGAGGCAAATCGTCAGTTGGGTTAATTTTGAAGAGAGTTTTTGGTGTTGGTGTTGCAATATGGCTATATTCTTCCCATGTTGTTATTCCCCAAACCAAATCACCTTTCTTGAATTCTGGATGTCTAGAGTCTATAACTTTGGCCACTCCATATCCATATAGAGGCTGCATATCAGTAAACAATAGCCACACACATTTATATTTATTTCTGCAGCATGTCAAAAATACTAAATTTGTTTGGTATAATATCAAAAATAATTAATTAACTAACTGAACCGGGCTTGTAAACGGGAAAATCTAGGCTGAGTGTGACAGTCTTCATTAGGTTTCTCATGTAGCGATCACAAGACAAGTAGAGATTCTTGACAAGAACTCCATTACTTCCTTCTGGGACTTGGAGTTTGATCAGATTACTACTCAAATACATGTCTGATTCTTCAGGGTAACGTGTATTCGCATAATTTTTGAATATAACCTGCTTGTTGCTCACTGTTTCTTCATTTGCACCAGGCATTTTGCTAATTAAATAAGCTTTCTCTCAACTGCAATTTCCTAATAGAATGACTATGAAAATTGATTGATTTTGGTTCTTTATAACTGGGTGTATATATAATCTATCAGCACGTGAACGATTGCACGAATTCAGTTTCATTTATTTGATCGGTCAAAGTTTAAACAAAAGATTTTATCTCAGCTGTTCATATAATTTGTATATCATAGCTGTTCATTGATATTTAAACAAAAGTTGCAAAATTCTATCGTAGTTTCCTTTACTTTATCCAATGATATTTTTAAGGGGAAGAAATATTTTATATCAATTGACTGTCTCAACCGATAAAATTTTTCTATTAAATGTATTTGGCTAGATTATTTTGACATAAATTAAAATGAATAATTTTATTTAATAAAAATCTTAATATTTTTTAAATGTTAACTCAATTAAATTTCAGCTTGTAACTCCATTATTTAATAAAAAAAATTTTATGTTTACTAAATACCAAAAAATTAATTAAAATAAAAAAAACAAAAGATAAAATGCCATATTAACAATTCTACATTTTAATGTACTATCACGTCATCAATAATGCTTTAGAAATTATATGTATTAATAAGTAAATTTTGTGGTTACAAGCAACTTGGTTATTTTGAGGCGTTTGGCCATTAGAAAATATTGCTGGTGGCGTACTGACCGAAATGTCAGGATCCCGTCTTTGGTTTGGTTACAGGCCTTAATGACAGTGCTTGCACAGTTCAGTGTACAGGTTAAGCTTTTTATGGCTGTTGAGTTCTTTATTTATTAGTTTTAGTTTTTCGTTGTAGCCTTTATACGTGTATATATAAAATCCGCATTTCTTCCTTTGTTGGTGGAGTTATTGTTGACATTAAAATAAAATAAGATTACTATGGGAGACTTAGGCTAATTGGTATTTGTATAATTGGTTAGAAGTAAAGAATTAAAGATGTAAACATCAAAATCATTTATTAGTAATTGACATTAAAATTTTATTTCTTTGATTTATGATTAATAAAAACATATATATACATGCATAATATTTATCTCCTCATTTGGTAGAATTATTATTGAAATTGTGGTGAATTTTATTTTTTCCCTTTGTTTTAATAAATAATAAAAGAATATAATATTCCTACCTTTAATTTTTTAAGAATTACCTTTGAAATTTGAATGGTATTTTAGTATTTAAAATTAAGAAATTTTAAACATGAAATTAAATTATAATTTTTTGTAATACCAAAAATATTAATTCTTAAAATTTATGTGGATTATGAAATAATATCGTGTCAAAACATAAATTATAAAACAATCCACACTCAAAGTAAAAACTTTCACCTATTTTTATATATAAATTAAATGATTTTGTACGCATATTTTTCAAATTCATGTTGTCAATTAAATATTAACATATATAGTTGTTTTTAGATTCTTTGGTTTTTCAAAATATTCTATTGAATGTTGACATATAATAAAATTGTTGTCCCAATTGAATAGATCTAGTTCCTACTAACCGTAATTTTTTTAATTAAAAATTGTGGATACATATTTTGGCATGGCAGTACAAAAATATTTTTTATTTGAATCATAAGATATATATCTTGAATAAACTGGCTGTACATATAGGGATTTTGCGCTTAACAGGGATTTTTTTACTTAAGTTAATATTGAATTCAACAATGTTTTGAAAATTAGACCGGTCATTGAACCAGTGAGGGCAGGAGATTATTGAACCGGGAGGTTCAATTGGTTCAATACGGTTCAATCGAATTTTTTATATATAATATTTTTAAATATAATTAAAAATATAAATTTTATTAATAATGAAAAAATAATATAAAAAGGGTAAAATTGTTCAGTATCCAATCAAACTCAACTGTTCAAATATTACACTACAATTATATAATATTGTTCACCGTTCAATTAAACTAAATAATTCAAAGGAATACTACAATTCGATATCATCCAATCAAACTCAACAATTCGAATCCCAATCTACAAGTACTAAATATATAATCAAACTCATCAATATTATTTAACATCCATAAAATAAGCCTAAACATTGTTCAACATGATAAAATAAAATATCCATTCTTAATCGTAATAATCTCTAAGATCTCCTAAATTTTGCTCAATTTCAATATCTTCAGATTCACTGCTTGCATCAATATTAGCAATTCATTAACAATTCAACTCAGCATAACAAATCATAGAAAAATACAATATTAAAAAAAAAAAGTCATATTTAGATTAATAAAAAAGATAAAGAAGTTAAAAGATATCAAAACAGGTGAGATTAAATAAAGAAGTTAAGATCATCAATACAGATGCGATTAGCAAGATCATCATATTCAAGTTAAAGAAAAATAAAAAATTCATAATCAGATTAAAATAAAGTCATTTAAATAATTTTAAATTTCCATTGTTAGTCAAATAAGAGACCCTACTCAAAGTTCGGCTTCTCTTTACTAGAAATAAAGTCTCCGTTCACTAGTGTGTTCATATATATATATATATATATATATTAGCTAACTAATTAGAGATATTAACTGTTGGGATAACCTCCAAAGTCCCATACGGAACAAAAATGCGAAGAGGAATCAAAATATAATAGTTCAATCCAACTTATTAGTATGAGGCCTTTTGGGAGGTGTCCAAAAATAAATTCGTGAGGGCTTGGCCCAAAGCGGACAATATCATACTAATTCGGAGTTGAGTGAGGATACGCACGGCCCCAACATTAACTTGCATATGCATGGCACAATGTTCCTAGCTTTCACCCAATATCCACGTAAATTTTGATTTTCCAAATCATGCAAGATCTTGTTACAGCTAACAAATATCTAAAAGTCTCATATTCAATTCTCCAACCCATCAAAAACGAAAATGCAATCAATGATCTTGTCTTTGAACTTATGCAGTGTTCAAAAAGCCAACTTGAAGGAAACCATTCATATATATATATATATACACACAGTTATCCACACGCATATATAGTCAGATTTTTCTGTTTTCTTTTGGTTTTTTCAATTCAAATATGCATATCTAACTACTCGATGTAATATGGATCAAAAACCTCCAAGCTATCACGTACTGGATATAATATATTTTAAGTAGGAGAGATAGAAAGGGACTGTGTTTTCTTTTTTTAATGTTGCCATTTGATAATGGTATTTATGAGAGGCTTATGCTTCTCACCATGCCTTCACAGTATGGAACCATAAATCAACTCTTTAAATTTATGGATTATGATTTGCATATTGCATTGCCTTTACTATACAGTTGTAAAAAAACAAACAAACAAACTCACATACAGATGAGTTTTTTTGTTAATAAATGAATGTTTAATTAATAATATATTGTTTTGTTTGTTAGAATTTTATTATGGTAAATGAAGAGTTTATAACTGTATAAGTTTTAAGAACGTTCAAATAAATTTTTTTAATGAGTGCAATAATAATTAGTCATTATTTATTTTTGTTACTGTTTTATGTTATTAAAAGATGAGGTGTGTAATATTTTTTTTGTTATTATTTTATAACAAATAATTTTAGACATAATTTTAGAATAATAAATTAACTAATAATTTGTGTCATTATTTGTGGTTTTAATTTTAGGCATAAATTTTTTTGTCCCTTTTTTTGATATTCATTTAGTTATTTTTTTTCTTCTTCACTTTTTTAAAAGTAAATGCCAAATTTTTCTATTTTTTACTTTTTTTCTAAAGGTTTTTTTTTACCCTTTACGAACCTAATATATTTTTAATGCGGCATATAACTCAATTACTACCATATAATTGTGCTTCTTAATATTCAATGCAGTAAAAGGATTTTTTTTTTTGTTACTTCATTTTCTCTTTGAAATCTCTCCCAATTAAGATAAAAGGACAATAAAAGTCATACAAGATATATTTTTTTAACTTCATTTTCTCTTTGAAATCTCTTCATTTTCTCTTTGAAATTTCTCCCAATTAAGATAAAAGAAAATACTCAAATATTATAAATTCTCTCTCTTCAAATGAAGCGCCACATCAGCCTATAGGAAAAATTCATGATCATCATTTATATATATACTAGTCATGTACATGTGCGATACGCGAATTGTATAATTTTCTATTTGTTAATTAAATACTTTGCTTATTTATTTTTAATTTAAAAATGAAAAATAAGACTATAATTTTTTTTTTTGAAATTCTCAAATAGTGAACTGAAATATTAATTAGCACAATTAATTATTGTAAGTAGATTATTGTAATTCAACTGATACAGTGAATTAATTATTTTTTCTTTTTAAAATTCTCATATATTCAAATTAAATGAGGTATAAAAATAAGTAGTTTTAATTAAATAAATTTTAGTGAATTAAAATTAATTTTTTAATTCTATTTGTTAATGTAGCTACATTATATAATTAATTTTTATTAACTAAGACTCTATTAATTATAACTTCATTGGAAAAAACTATTTAACAAAAACTTAATATTTATTAAATGTACAAAAAATATTAATTATAATGGATGATCCATTAAATTTATCCGTTTGTAACTCCATTATTTAATAAAAAATTTTAACGTTTATTAGATGCAAAAAGATATTAAATATAAAGAAAAATAAAATTCTATATCATTAATTTCATATTTTAATATGTTGCCACGTAAGCATTTATGCCTTAGAAATTATATATATATATATATATATATATATATATATATATATATATATATATATATATATATATATATATATAAAATGATAATAATAATGATTTAATATATTATGAATTTATAGTATAGAGAACTCTATCATAAAAGATCAGCTATGCAATTCTAATGCCATTATCAGAAATAAATAATCAAATAATTTCAAATTTTAATAATATAAATTTCTGCTTCTAGTCCATCAATTTGAACCCATAATGTAAAACTCAGTGCCAGCGCCAGAAAATAAACAACGACTACTTGGAATCACGTGAATGAGGAATTTAATAAACAAACGCATTTACCCAAACCGGGCGATACGGTTGAACCGATTTTTTCGGATTTAATAATGAATAAATGGATTTTGACAGTATTTTTATTATTGTATCGAGTTTCAATATAATGGCTAAATAGAATTAGTATATATATTTTTCTAATTATAATTAGTATTATAATTATATTAATATTATCTATTATACGTTTAATAAATCAAAATAAAATTTTATATTTACTGAAATGGATAATTGTAATTGGATTAAGCATGAGTTCGAATAATAAAATTAAATGACTAAACAGATTCAAAATTGATTTGGATTCCTAATTTATAATTGGATAGCTTCGGGCGTTATATTTTAAGTGAGTACCCTATTCACTGCTAACTCCGACTCAAAAAGCCTTAACTGTAATTAAGACTCGACTAGATTTAGTTTGCAGTCTCTAATAATAAGATCCGGTTACCGATGTTTTATACGAAAAAAAAAAGGTAGAGAATACTTTTATCCCATCAAGTACTTGCAGTCAATATTCTTTCTACGTTCTTGTAAGTTTAGAGGGCATTTGGTTCAACTGATTCATGCAGTTGATAGCTGTTTCACACCCAACAGTTACATTATAAGTTTTAGTAAGTTTTTTAATCAACAATTGATAGCTAATTGTCCCAATAGCTGCTGTTTCCATAAGCTACATTTTGGAGCTTTCGTATCAGTTGGTAGCTCATTCATATTTATATTATTTTGGACTTCATTAAGCTCATAAAAATAATTGCTAATAATTTTTTTTTCAAATGGATATTTTTATATGATAATTTTATTTATAGTTATTTCAAAACACTTTCTTTAAAATATATATTTTAAAATTTTTAATTGTTATCTTAGCAGTATAATACATAAAAATAAAAAATAATATGTTCTCCTTAAATTAATATATATAATTATATCTTAATAGTCATTTTATATTTTAACAACAACCGCTACCAATATTTTACCAAACATGAATAATAATCAGTTAATCAGCTATACTAGTACCGTTATCGGCTATCAACTACTAACTACCAGTAACCATAATCAGCTGATACGAACCGTCAAGCCAAATGGGCCTTTAATCTTAGTTTTAATATACGGAACTAGCAGTTGCAGTAGGAAAAGGCAAAACAGAGGGTCATCTCAGCCATTTAAGGTCCATGTCCAACTCCAACCATGCTCCTTTTTCTCAACATTTCAATCTCCTTCCTTGAGTTATAATGAGTCTTCTTCTCTATTTTGTTCTTACTTGCCACAATTCTTTCCATTTTCACGAGGGTGCTGAACGGCACGGCTAGAGTGTGCTCTCTTCTAATTTCACAAATTTGTCACATTTTTCTGTATCGTTTAAATTATATTCTTCATTGTTGTTTTATTCAACAATTTTCTAGTAAAATTTCTACAAAAATCTCTTAAAAGGAACTCAAAATTGTCAAGGAAATAAATTCAAGAATTAAACCAAGTTATAAATAAAAACTGCCTAAAGTACATTAAATCTACTAAAAATCCTGATAAAATTAAGTTAAATTAACTATATATAAAAATAAATCTATGAAAGTTCCTTGCCTTCCATTTTTTGCAATTTGCATAATGGACTGCAGACTAAATCGCAGATGTTCCAGCTAGAAGTTAAGATATATCTTGAAGTTTTGACTTTGCATTGTAGCCACGGAGCCATGATTTTCATTAAGGGGGTCAAAATAAAATACTTGATATGTCGTTTAACAAGCATTAGTTTAGAAAATAAGTCGTACTAAATAGACAATTTTTCTTTAACAAATTATCAAATGATCCGTTGTTTTGATGCAAGTGATAGAAAGTGAATGTTGTTATACTCAAGAAAGAGTTAAAAAGACAAAAAAAAAAAAAAAAAAAAAAAAAAAAAAAAAAAAAAAGCACAAATGTATTGAAACCTGAGACTGAAAATTCAGAAATTTGAGAGATGTCCTCTTTTAATTTTTATTTTTGAGATAAAAAAGATAACATTTGAAAACAAATATAATCGACTTTATATTTATCTCATTTTCATTTTTCATGTCTCTATTTAGATGTTATTCATTCATCTCTATCTTATTCATTTGTTTGCCAATGAATTTTCTTAAATTTTTTGAATATGAAACTAATCTTGTCTTAAGATTCGCGATTATCTCTCCTATAAATGATTTATCCATAATCGAAGGTCGTATTGAATTGAATGGAATTTTTTTCCCTCAAATTCTAAATATTAATAATAAAAATTGAAAAATTCGATCGATAAATATATATCTATTCTATGTTATTTTATTGACTTTAATTATTTATTAAATAGTACTTTTAAAATTAAAAATATCATTTTCAAATTTATTTTAGTATGATTTAATTAATTAATTAATTAACTATTTAGTCAATTTTAAATTAATCATAATTAAATTATTTATTAATAATGTTTGAATTTATAATTGTTTATTATGAATTTTAGAAGAATGTTTTAAAAATTAATTAGATTTAAGACTTCTATCGATCTACAATAAATGTTGTTTAAACTATAATTATGTAATATTAATATAAAAATATAAAAATAAATATATTATAATTAAAAATATAGAATATGAAATGTTAATATGTCTATAATACAAAAATCCCTATGAATTTATGCACATTTCTTTTTCTGTAGCCTTTAGCTACTATTTTTACTCCCTTTGAACTAAAGTATTTGTATCTAGAAGCAAGCTTTCTATTTTTATTTTTATTTTTTGTAACCATCACCGCTATGACATAAATAACCCATATATAAATTAGGGTAATCCATCATTAATTCATTTCATTTAAAGTGTATGATTTTGCATATTTAGATATTTAGGCAATTTTTTAATTCATTGTCATTATAAATAAGAAAACTGAGTTTCTTTAATAATATTAACATACAATAATAAATGATATTAAAATAATGATATTAGACTTCTAAGTAAATTCAAATTAACAGATAATCCTTATCTTAATACAATTGTTCTAAATTCAGTATATATACTCAAAAACTGCCCTATTGAGGGGTTATTTCATAATTTACTACACTTCAAATTTTGAGAGCTTTTCAATTAGTGCGATGAGCGTGGAACACACCCACGGCGAAGCCAACAAACAATCCACATTTGCCCCTCTGTCAACCACTGATCCCTAGGTGGCAGTTGCCCTAGCTCAAGCTTACTCACAATTCACCACTGCGTTGAAACAACTCTTAGAGAACCCTCAGCCTAATGGTGAGTCAATAGCACCCACCAAGCCGGCAAACCCTCCACATCAAGAACGTAGTTTCACTTTAGCTTCACCTAAATACCAAAGTCACTCAATATCTGACCGATACCACGAAGCGGAATTAGAGGTGGACCCTAGCACAACTGTTCCCAATAGCCAAGAGCTAAGCCATACCCAATCGATCTTGGATGGAGATAATCTCTAGAATGTTGTTAAAGAACTAATTCAGGAGTGTAGAGAGACAGGAGAAACAAGAGATTATGGTCTCCGACAGGACTCACCATTATTGGCTGATATTCTAGCTGCAGCTTTTTCGCCAAAGTTCCAGCTTCCTACTATCCAATCCTATGATGGATCTATTGAACCCCAAAGCCACCTGGTGACCTTTTGAACCATGATATACTCGCAGACCAATTCGGAGGATCTAATGTATAAGGTCTTCCCAACTACCCTAAAAGGGGTAGCACAAGAGTGGTATCAAACACTCAAACATGATCCATTCATTCTTTATCCCAGTTGGCTACAATATCTGAGCCCGTTTCATAACATATGTACCCTCCAGAAAAATATCATCTAACCTAGTGCATTTAAAAAGGGAGGACGAAGAGACCTTAAGACAATATGTATCAAAATTTTAAAGAATGGCGATGCAAGTGGAGAACTTGAACGATGAGGTAGCTGTTAGCGCTATGGCAAAAAATCACAGGTACAGCAGATTGTTTGAGAGTTTAAGCATAGACCCTCCTCTGACCTTCGCCGAACTTATGGTGCGAGCCCACAAGTACACAAAGTTAGACGAAGCCTATGAGGCTCAACACCACAGACCACCCAAAGAAGAGAGGTATAGAAATAAGAGACATCCATTCCCAGTATGGAGACGATCGCCTCAAAGGAGATCGCTTATTCGACTCTCGTGAGCTAGTTATTTCG
Organism: Jatropha curcas; assembly: GCF_041381405.1. Taxonomy (NCBI): domain Eukaryota; kingdom Viridiplantae; phylum Streptophyta; class Magnoliopsida; order Malpighiales; family Euphorbiaceae; genus Jatropha; species Jatropha curcas. The sequence goes on from NC_143157.1 coordinate 21,041,335, forward strand.
TTCAAACGCCATACTCAAGAGATGACAAGCCACGGCAAGATCGGGAGTTTACCTCTTTGAATAGGCCACGCTCGAAATATTATCTTGGGTAAGAGAACGGGGCGATCAAATTCAGTTTTATTACCCTAGAAAGATGAAGGAGGATATCTCGAGCCATCGAGATAAGAGCAAGTATTGCGAGTTCCATAAAGTTGTAGGCCACGAGACCGAGGCCTGTTGGTAACTGAAGAAAAAGATAAAACACCTTATACAGAGAGGCAAAATAAAGCAATTTATTGGAAGGGCTCGGAGAGAAAGTGAATAGAAAGACAAGCAGCCGAAAGAATGCACATCCTGGGCACAATCCACATCATATTTGGGGGCTCATCGGGGGGTGATAACAATTCAACAAAGAAAAGGAGAGTCAGGAAAATCGATTCCATTCTACCCCAGCAAAATCCGAGCACCAGGCCGTCCATATCATTCTCTGAAGTCAATGGCGAACTTGTACATACCCCAGATGATGACAAACTAGTAATTGAAGGGATCTCAGAAAACTTTTTGGTAAAATGAATCTAGATGGATGAGGGTAGTGCGATGAACTTGTTGACTATGGAGGTATTTAAGGCTTTGAAACTGGATCAGGCGAGGCTCAAGTCTGCTGGACCCCTTTAGTCAGCCTAGCGAGAAAACTTGTGCAAGTGTCTGAGTCCAAAGACATAACCCTAGATCTCGAAACCGAAGTGTAATCAAGGAAACTTAAATTAAAATTTATGGTGGTAGGCATTCACTTTCTATATAATATTATATTGGGCAAGCCAGCCCTATATGAACTCTAAGCGACCACATATATCAGATACCTGACCATGAAGTTTTATTTTGATAAAGGCGAGGTCATTGCTATTAGGGGAGACTAGAAAGTGGCTCGGGAAGCCTACATGATAGCACTAAAACGATACCACTTGCCCTACCAATCATGTGGATGCCAAAAAAAAGAACCACCCACAAAATCAATTGAACATCAACCCTTTGATATACCTAGACATAATGTAGATTCTAGCCCAAAACCTGTAAGTGAGCTGATCACATAGGAGGTGAAACAGGGGAAGACCTTGATGCTGGGAGCTGATCTAACTAGAGAGGTACAAGATAATATTAAGGCAGTTTTAGAAAATAATATTAACAGCTTTGCCTAGACCGCAGAAGACATAGTTGGCATCAATCCTGATACCATATCCCACATGCTCAACATTGACCCACGCTTTAAATCGATAAAATAAAAAAAGTGGAAGCATGGTCCAGAGAGACAGCAGGTTATAGCAACCGAGCTAGATAAACTATTGAAGGCAGGGTTTATAAGGGAGGTTGAACTATCTAGAATGGCTGGCGAACGTAGTTTTGGTACCGAAGTCCAATGGAAAATGGAGGCTATGTGTTGATTTTACCAATCTGAAAAAGGCATTCTCCAAAGATCCTTACCCTCTACCCAATATTAATCAACTAGTAGATTCAATAGTTGGCTATGAAGTGTATAGTTTTGTGGATGCAGCATCGGGGCTCTATCAGATAAAAATGAACGAACTGGATGAGGAAAAGATGAGCTTTGTCACTGATAGGGGAATCTATTATTATCAAGTCATGTCGTTTAGACTAAAAAACGTGGGAGCCACATACCAGAGGTTGATCAATAGGGTGTTTCAAGACCAGATTGGGTGAATTGTAGAAGTTTATGTAGATGATATGATAATAAAGAGCATCTGAGCTACTGACGATCCTAGAGACCTACAAGAAGCATTTAAAATCTTGAACAGGTTTAATATGAAGCTCAATCCAGACAAATGCACATTCGGAGTTAAGGCATGGAAGTTCAGAGAGATCCTTAGATAACTGGTGAATCCTCATCTATTAGTAATATTTATTTTAGCAAGATTCACTCGGGAATTAGGTAAGAAAATCGGGCTAGGCTTCAGTGGCACATAAGAGTATTATTAATATCTTAGCTCAAGTTACCTCTAAGAGGTGAGATGTGATGACAGAGATGCTGTCTTTCTTAACCAAAGTTCTCGAGTTTGAGCCTTGAGTATGGAGTCTTTTAAACACTCGGGAGGGAGTGTTTTGCCTCCTTCGTGGGCGTATCCGGCATGAAGCTTGTGATACTAAATGATTAAAATTAAAAAAAAAAAAATATCTTGGCTTAAGTTAGGAAAGGTGATGGAAAAAAAAAATATCTCGGCTCAAGTTAGGAAAGGTAATGTATTTATCTAAGACTGCAATCGATTTTCTGAGTTAGGAGTTATTATTTATTATTGTTTTAATCGTGATTGTGCCAAGTATAATGTCGTTTAATACAAGAGGCTTGTGTAAGACGCAAAACTAAGGAGATTGAGATGGGTTTCTTTTGAAGTTCACAACATGCTCTGGCTTTATATAGGGGACAAAGAAGACAGTTATTACGCAAAAATTCATTGAAAAGCTATGGCCAAATCAAAAAATTTTGCAAGATTAACGAAATAAATATTTAAGTTTCAGTTGTCCTGACATCAATAAAACCCATGAATCTCATATCAATTTATCAAAATTTTCAAAATGGAGCTTCCTACCCTTAAAACTCTATAAATATCATTTTTTTCCTTAACTATAATCTTTTTATGCAACGTATATAGGGCTGTGTCCACAAACAAATAGCCCTATATTCATCATCGATCATACATCAATTTTAACATCAAATTCCAATCACAAAATCATAGGGTTGAGTCTATTTACCTCTTGCTGTATTCAATCCATTTTTAACAACGTTAGACTCCAATAATATTGCCAGGATTGAAGAGGCCAAAATTTTTTTTAAGAAGTTAGAAGGGGCAAAATTAAAAAAAAAAAAAAAAATCCCTATTTTAAGGGATAAAATTGAAAATTTTCGGAAATTTAGAGGGCAAACTTTTCAAAAATGTTTTTGTTGAGGGTGACACCCTCCCTCCGTAAACTTTTAACTAAACTTTTTAAAAATGTTTCAATTCAAGCCACAAAACCCTCTAAAATCAAACTCCAAATTTCTAATTTTAAGTCACAAAGTACACAACAGAGCCCGTTTAGGTCATTACCTCACAAAAATCCAACGTTTTTCTTGCTTCTTTGAGTGAATGAAACTAGGGGTGCTGCTACTTCCAAAATTTTGTTTCTATAGAGTTTAAATAGGGCAATGGAAGTGATTAGAGGTGTAAAGGGCGAAAGAAATGCCTTCTTCTTCAAAGCCAAGCAAAGGACCACATAAAGGAAAAGTCCTTGTGATTTGTTTGTCGTTTTTGTGATTTGGGGACTGATTTATAGTGTCTAGAATTGTTTGCCTTAAATCCATGGTGAAGTACCGGAGAAAAGTAAGAGATTTTTAGTTTAGGTTAGGATTTTTGGATGTTTGGTTGAGAAGAATGTGCGAGAAAGGAAGAAAATGATGTTCAAATGGGGTTGGATCGGCTAGGGCGTTTTAAGATGGGAGAATTTAATGCTCCCTCCATTCCAAAATATAACTGGTTTTTGAGTGATTATTTTGTTCTAAATTATAAATTGTTTTGAGCATTTTAATGAGTAATAAATAATATTTTTTCAATGATACCCTTATTTATATTAAGTATAATAGTTATTTTCATAAGTTACTTTTGGTTTTGAGATAAAGGGTAATTTGATTAAAATACTATTGGTTTTATTATAATTTAAAAGAATTAATTACTTCCTTAATCCACCCGCAAAAACCTTATATGATGTCATATGACAAAATGTTATCTAGCCCTCACAAGAAGTTTAGTATTTCAAAATTGCCTCCTCAAAATCCCTAATTTATTATAGTAACAATTTTATAGAAAATGCTTCTCAATATTAAAAGCACACATACTAATTAATTGAGGACACAATTGGAAACACATGTCTAAACCCAAAATAGAAAGTGGACTACTATTTTAGAACATTCAAAAAAGAAAGTGGGATCATAATTTTGAGATAGAGGGAGTATTATTTTTATTATTCTCTCTCTTATAGGCAATTTTATTACTTAAAGAAAACAAAATACAAGTACAGTGATAGTAGACAAATCAAGATACTTATGCTTAAGTAATAATTATTCGTTGGCAATTTTAATCACTTGCTTTCCCACATTATGTCCCCTGAATAGCCCAACGAAAGCCGCTGGAGCGCTTTCTAGACCGACGGCAATATCTTCAGCATATACAATCTTCCCTTGTTTGAGTTTTGGTATTACCATTTCCAGGTACTTTGGGAGTAGGTGATAGTAATCGGAAACTATATATCCTTTCATGTGGATACTTTTCAAAATAACTTGGTTTGTATTGAATATCCCGCAATGAATCTTGTCTGAGGTATAATGCGACGTCGCTCCACACATAACGACGCGTCCCTCATGCCTCATATTCAGCAACACTGCATCTAACATCTTTCCAGCAACATTATCAAAATATATATCGATTCCTTCAGGAAAATATCTGCACAATTAAACCCATTAATATCTCTGAATTATACCAATAAAAAGTAATGCTCCCTCGTATAATTTTGTTTGCATGGTTTGACAAAACACGTCTATTAAGAATTTATTCAACAAAATTATTTTACTTTTTTTCACCGTTAAATCATTAAGATATTAATAAAAATCTTTCATTTAATAAATAATTATAAAAGTTATTATGAAAAAAGTAATTGTTTAAATATCAAATTTAGAAATTTTTGCAAACATTTAGGGACATAAAAAAAAATGAATAATAAGCAAATAAAATGGGACGGAGGGAGTAGTAATTAAAAAAAAAAAGATTAATTTTCAGCGGAAAATACTTATCTAGACTAAGTCATCTATTGCCCAATTTATAGATCAAATTAATGAAATTAAGAATTTTTAAAAAAATTTTCCTACTTTATCATTTTTTTTTTCATTGGACCAAACCAATGAAATTTTTCCTACAATATTGTCAGAAATAACTTTTTTTTCTATAAAAAATTCTATTTTCATTAGTTTAATTCATAAGCGAGTAACATGATGCACTGGGTCTATGTAAATTTATACCATTCTCAACTTGCCTTTGAGGTTTCCTTCGTTTTTCTTTTTACCCGATAATCAGAATTGTTATTTCTTATCCCAAGAATATTTTTTCTGCTTTCTGCTGTTTTTTGAGGTTTGTTGGTGTTAGATTTTTAGACTTGGCTGTCCTGGTTAGGTTAGGCATATAGGGCTGTCCACTCGAGTTAGTTTATGGACTTTCTAAGTTTTTTCTGATGTATTTATAAATAAAAATAAATTTGTTTTTGCTGTTGAAAAAAAAATTAAGTAAAAAAGATTTTCTTTATCAGTAAAAAATTTTTTCTTTTTATTAATATGGTTCACGAAAAATTTAATAGAACCGATAGCTAAATCCAAACTAATAGGCTCCGCGCCAACACCCATTAAGTAAAAAAAATATTACCTTTTAAAAGCTGCCTCCAAGTCCTTTTCTTCGTTGTAATTGAAAGCCTCGTCGAATCCGAACTTATTCTTCAACAAATCAACCTTAAAATGGAAAAATAACAGAATATTTGGATGATTAGCTATTTGATATAATCGAGTACTTAGAATTTTGTTTTGGATGGAACTCACTTTTTCTTTACTTCCAGCACTTCCAACCACATAACAACCAGCCAACTTCGCAAATTGGCCAACAAGATGACCAGTTGCACCAGCAGCTGCTGAAACAAATACATAATCTCCTTTCTTAGGAGCACCAATCTCATATAATCCAACATAAGCAGTCATGCCTGTCATACCTGCATTTATAAATCCACAATGAGAATCTTATAGTCAGTTTTGAAAAACTAAAATAAACATGAATAAAGAAAAAAAATAAAATGTAAATGGAAAAAGAAATCAGCATCAATGAAGAGCTAGCCTACCAAGAATCCCAGCATGATATGAGAGAGGCAAATCAGTGTTATGAATTTTAACGAGGGACTGAGTTGGTGTTGGAATGAGAGTATATTCTTCCCAACCAGTCATTCCCCAAACAAATTCACCTTTCTTGAAGTCTGGATGCCCAGATTCTACAACTTTACCCACACCAAGTCCATTTATAACCGAACCAAGCTCGAATGGATCAAAAGGATGGTTAGGTTCTCTTTCTTCTCGCAGTAGGATTCTTATATATGGATCACAAGACAAATATAGATTCTTGACAAGAACACCATCAGTTCCTTCTGGAACTTTGAGTTTGATGAAATTAGTACTGACAAGCAAGTTTGATTCCTTAGGGCAACCTTTATTCGCGTATTCTTTTAATATAACCTGTTTGTTGCTCACTGTTTGTTCACTGATACTACCCATTGTTGCCAAGCTTTCTGTCTAAGTGTATAACATATAAAAACTCTTGCTACTTAAGAGAATATATATATAGTTGCATAATTTGGATCCATCAGGTGTTATTATCATTCCCGCTGCATGATATAAGTTTCTTTTTATTTTAATATAACTTAACAAGTTAAAGCTCCTTGCTAGGTTAACTTCAAGTAAACCCACGTTACCAGTCACTTAGTTTTACTTGACTCGTAGAACTCACCGTGCTGCTGGTTACCTGTTGAAAAGGTAACTAACATACACCTAGAGAAAAAGGAAAGCAAGGGTTAAAAAACCCAACTTACTCCACTTTTTAATAAGATTTTACGTATCTTTATATGTGTGCATATATATATATATATATATATATATATATATATATATATATATTTATTTATTTATTTATTATTTTTTTTTTCTTTCACCAAACATTTTTAATAGGGTTGGCAGCAACAGGTTTGATACATGCTTAAAATGCAATACCAAATTCAAACCCGATTATGAACTAGTATCCAAACTCATCCTTAATCCATTTAAAAGGACTCCCTCTCTTTTGAATTTGATACAAATATACTAGGAAAGATGACCAAACCGTCATTGGTAATAAGCTCCAGGCCTCTAATTTTCCGGCTTTGCTTCCAAAAAATTGGAAATCCAGAGATTACTAAATTCTTTTTCTTTTTTTCTTTTTGGAATTTTCTTTTAATTACTATAAGTCGAGATAAAGGGGTTCTAATGGCAAAATGTTACTTTCCAAGATAATACTATATACATTTTAAAAATAAAATTATTACAGAATTTGCCAAATTTGTGAGTTGCTAATGCACATCGAAACAAAAAACAAAAACTTGTATATATTTTTGGGATATTTGTGGGAACGCCATCACTGACTTGTATCTTGGACTTAAATTGTGAAAAGATTCTGCCAAAAAGCAAAAACAAAAACTAACAAGTTCTTGGTTTACAAAGTGTTGCAGAGCGCATGACACATTTTTGGCATACAACTCTTTTTCGATAGGTTTTTTGTAATATTTGCAGGTCCCAGCAGCAAAGTGCATGATAGAGAGGAGAGGCAGTATAGGTACTGGCAAATGATGTAAATATTCAAATTATTGAGGTTAGATGTGCTAATTTCTATTATCCTTCAACTTTTTATAAATTTCCAAAGTGTTAAAAAAAATAAAATAATTATATAAGTAGTACAATATGAAGAGGAAAGCAATATTTTGCTTATAACTACCTCTCATCCTAATACTTGTTACATTTGTGGTTTTAAGGAGCAATAAAAAGTTTTTTTCATATTTACCCTTTGTGTATAACCAATAATTAATTTTTTAATTTTTAAAAAATTTGGTGATTGGATATATTAAATTAAGGGTACTATAGTCAATTTACTCAACAAATTATTGTAACTTATACAAATTTAATGATTTTCTTATAGGAGGAGTATTTAAGAACGGGGATAGTAATATATACTCCTTCTGTTCTTTTTATATAAGAATAACTAATTTTTCATCAAGATTAAGAAAATAGTTTAACTAACTTTTTTTTGTCTTTTTTTTTTTAATTTACCCCTAATATATAATTTATTCCTCCTTCAATATCAATATACGCCTTAAATTATGTTTCAATCTTCAATGAGATTTTAAATGTTTTGTTGAAATGAAGGGAATACAAACAGTTACAAAAATGAAATTTATGCTCTGACATGTGGAAAGAAATTTGTTTTTCGTCCCTTATTTGGAAAAATTGTGTGAAAATATGCAAATTTCTGTTCATTTAATCTTCTAACTGCCTTTGATAATTGAAAACGTACTTTAAATATTCGGCGAAATCCATAAAAATTCCTTTCGATGTGGTCAAGTTAAAAATTTTGTAAAATTGTTCTATTCAAACTCCATTTTAATCGATGCTAAGATAATCTATACGAGCTTTTTTTTTTAATGGAACTTGATATAAAAAATTCATTTTCCAAAATTTATTTAAATTAAATGCTTATCTATACTTTTATCTGTCATTATCTTGAGAATCTCCTACACTAAAAACTTTACATTGACATGGTTCCCAAAATTATCAAATTAAGCAAAATTTTGCTATATAAAAAAAAAAAAAAAAAGAAAAAACACACACACAACAGAAACTTTTACTCTGTTCTTTTTATATAGGCACAAGCACATTTTCACCAAAATTTCCTATATTTTTCCTTATTTTTTTTTTCTAATATAACCCTAGTATCACATTAACTCCTCCTCTACAAAGTAAAATTACTTTTAATAATGTTTCTTGGTTGAATAACACAATAAATGTGTTGTCTTCCCAAAAAAATGGGATATTAGGAGATTTGATTAGGGGATAATGAATTCAAATTTTTGAAACTCAATTCTACATCTTTAGTTGAAATTTTGATAAATATGTTGGCTTCCTAAAAAAATGGACCCAATTTATAAACTGAGCTGCTCACAAATTTTGACAAATACAACAATATGTCCTATAAAATGCTCGCATATATCATAAATTGGACCAAAAATCAAATGAGTGAAAGAAAAAACTAATTATGCTCTAACCTTTAGAAACTTATTATTAGTCCCTTTTTGTATAAGTTGCATTTAAAAAAAATGACTATTTCATGTTCAAATAATCTTCCAGTAGGCTTGAATAATTGTAAAAGAATTTAAATATGGAGTAGTTTCATAAAAAAATGGCTGAAGTATAAAATCACAACTCTTAACTATGCTCCATTTCTAAATTTTGTGGCATTTTAAAACTCAAATTTCATATCAATTAGACCACAATTTTTTATTTGGACTATATTTATTTTTCCAACGTAAATTTAAAAAATAACAATTCTATCGCTAAATTTCCTTCACATTTAATGTCTATCTGCATTTTTATTTGTCATTATTTTGATAATTTCCTATAATAAAACTTTCACAAAAAAATGAGACTAGGGTAATATGAGGTTTTTACATTGGATTTTTTCTAATGTTACCAAAAAAAAGTAAAGTTTGTCTATATAAAAAGAATACCAAAAAAAGAAAAGTTTGTCTATATAAAAAGAACGGAGCAAGTAACAAGTATTTTATTGAAGTTTGAATAATTATTTCAGAAATCATGCGGTGAGAACTACAGAGGGGAAAATGCAATTTAGTCTCTCAATTTTGACCTAGTTAACTAGGGACAATAATAAAGTTGATGTTCTTTGAGAAAATAGTTCTCAAAGTGATGCAAAAATGAAGTCACTTACAAATTAATAATTAATTTAATATCTGTGATTTCACGAAATTACAATAGTGCACTAAAACCATAATCACTACAAAAAAAACGGCCTTTTGCGACCGACCAATCGGTCGCAAAAGGCCACAAATCGGTCGCTAAATTTTATCTGCGACCGATTTGCGACCGACACACGTCGGTCGCAAAAATGCTGGTCGCAAAAAAAGTTGCGACCGATTTTTTTGTCAGTCGCAAATTAGTGACCGATAAATCGGTCGCAAAATTAAAACAATCGGTCGCAAATTTGGTCGTGTTTTCCTTTAGAAACGCTGTCGCAAATTGGTTGCAGAAAAAGTCCGTCGCAATAGTGAAATTCGGTCGCAAATCGGTCGCAAAATTGAAAAAAATAAATAAAAATAAATATTATTATAAAACCATAATTTTTTCGCACATGTAAAAATTGAACCTAGAACCTAGGTCTCAAGGCATCAGCCTTACCGCTCTTGGCTGGACATCATCTGCATATTATACTAAAAAGATAATGTTTGAGCCTTATTTAGAGTTCTTTTCTTTTATTTGTTAAATAAATCTATTAGTTATAATTAATGTGTTCATAAAACATATTTTTGAATACATTATACATATTTAGACAACCAAAAAGAAAATTGAGTATCCCACAAAATATATTAACCTAGCAAAGAATCATGACATTTTGATTGAATGGAAAAGAAAGAGCTTCTACTAATAAAAGTCTTACAGCTTCTTCTTCTTCTTCTTCTTCTTCTTCTTCTTCTTCTTCTTCTTCTTCTTCTTCTTCTTCTTCTTCTTCACTCTGCCCTTACTTGATCCAATCTCACATGAAGATACAAAAATGTTATGGTGAAAATTATGGTCATACCAATACTGATTTTGCTGCATCTAGATGATTAAGTCGACATGCTCCAAGAAATTCTGGAAGCTCTTCTTCAGTTTCAGCCTACACACAATTTTTATTTTGGATTTTAGGTGTCAAATATATATTTTGCATTATTCAATGAAATAAAATTCACCAAAAATAAGTTCTCGCTTGCTTTTATTTCTTTTTATTTTACTTTTCTAGGAAATCTGATATTTAGTAAAACTGAAATCTATATGTTGAAAATTTTATTAAATGAATAATATAAGTGCTGAAATTTCTAACTGTAAATGTACTCAAAACTAAAAAATTTTAAATGGTATTAAAGAGTGAGAAATTTTCTTTTTTACCTGTATCAGAAATGCCATTTCTATGACCAAATTGTTCAAGTATCCAAGAACAAGATTGACCACTCCTCTTTGCAACTGTGGAAGATCGAACATCGATTTCGAGCTGAAAATTATCAGACATTTGAATAATTAAGCATTTTTAACTCAAATACTAATATTAGGATTAATACTTAATTTTCGAGCTGAACAATGCTTTTACATTACATTTGAATAATACTTAATTTTGATTACATTACATTTGCTTAACAGACATATTCCGAATGTAATAGAGTTCTATAATAACCTGAACAATGCTTTCTGGACGACCACCGAGATCATCTTCTCGTTGATCAGATCTCAACCAATCTGCACCAACCATTTGCATCAAAGTGCCCTTTGCTTTTACCTGAACAAAATCCAAAATAAAAAAACAAATTCAAGTAAAGTAATAAATTCTGAACAAATTATATATACTAGAAATGATACCTTTTCATGATAACAGTAACAATATTAATAATAATAATAACAGTAACAATAATAATAATAATAATAATAATAATAATAATAATAATAATAATAATAATAACAACAGTAACAATAATAATAATAATAAATAATAATAATAAATAATAATAATAATAACAGTACCTAATTCCTAATCTAACTATCAAATACACAAACAAATATACCAAAAATTATGTCCAAATACACAGAAATCGCAAAATAAAAAAATAAAAAAAAAATCGCAAAATACCTCAACTTGTGTCCAAATAGCAATGGAGTGACCGGAGGGGCTGGAGCGGCGTTAGGAGGGGCTGGCGCAACGTCAGGCAAGCTGGAACGGTGTCAGGAGGGGCTGGAGCGGCGCTGCAAACGAAGGAGAGGAAAGGAGGAGGAGAAGAAAGAAAGAAGAAGAAAGAAGAAGGAGGGTGTCTAGCGTTTAAAGCCCTAAAATTTGCGACCGACTAGTCGGTCGCAAATTTAATTAATATCGGTCGCAATTTTTAACTATGCGATGTCGTTTTACTTCACAATAAAATTATGACCGATTTGCGACTCCAATAATCGGTCGCAAATAATCGGTCGCAAATAGGTTGTAGAATTTATTCCTAATTTTGAAGCGCGCAATTTTGCGACGAAATAACATGTAGTCGCAAATCGGTCGCAAAATCGATCGCAAATCGGTCGCAAACTGAAAAATAAACTCGCGGGAATTTTTAGCGCTACAATTAGCGACTGTTTGTCCATAGGTCGCAAGTCGGTCGCAAAATTGCGACCGATTTGAGTCGGTCGCAAAAATCGGTCGCAAATTGGCGCTTTTTTTGTAGTGAATGTTTGGTGGTTTCATTCATTCTGTATAATAGCCAATGAAGAGTAAGTAAAGATATAGGTAATATTTTATTTTGTGAAATATCTATAAAATGAAGCAATACTTTCAATAAAAAGATTAAATAATCAAATGGTTTTTTCATTGAAACTCACAATTTATAGCGGTTTTGGTGTAAATATGAGACGTGATTTAGATTAATTTGTTAAGAATCCACCAGACAAATTAATTGTTTTAATATAAAAAATACTTAATTTTATAAAATTAATACTTCATCTGTTTCATCTTGTTTACTTATTATTCCTTTATTGGATGTCTCAAATGTTTGTAAGGTTTCTAAATTTATATATTTAAACAATTACTTTTTTCATAATAACATTTATGATTGTTAATTAAATGAAGGACTATTATTAATATTTTAATGAGTTAAGAGTGAAAAATAGTAAAATAATTTTTGTTGACTAAATTCTTAATATACATATTTTGTCAATCCGAACAATAAAATAGGAGGGAGTAGTTTCTTAACCAAGATACAAATCATGGTGATGTGCATAATTGCTCCAGGTTAAGCAATAAATGTGCAATAAACTCTTTCTTTTACTCTTAATCATCAAGAAGAATAAATTGCTCCAAGTTGAACAAAAACTTAAACTTTCATTGACAAAAAAAAATTTTAATTTTATAAAATTATCTTGATATGGTTAAATACTTTAAGTTAGTTAGTGCTGATTTTTGGTCTTAATTTTTCAAATATTAATTTTGAAATTTGATACTCTCTCGGTTTTCAAATATTTATCACAATTGTGAATTTCACAAATAATAAATTATTTTTATATATTTATCCTTTATATATAATCAATAATGATTGCTTCAATTCCTCAATATATATATATAATAAATTAATTAAAATTTTCCTTTGCCAATGAAGTTTAGATCATTGTTCAACTTTGAGCAATTTATTACTCTCAGTAATTTATGAGTATGAATTTACATCACATTTATTGTTTAACTATCAAATAATCTTAATGAAAAAATTATTTAATTATTTGAATTTTTATTGAGATTATTACTTTATTTGGTGAACTTTTTACAAAATAAAATATTTGACTTATTTCTCAGCATTTATTTAACAACATGAATAACTTTGGTCTTGCACTAAAAACATTAATTGTAAATTTTTTGGTACAATATTCTCACTTCATTCATAAAAATTTAAGACAACACGTAGGGGGCTATCTTCCTAACACTTATCATGCTAACCTAAGAAAGCTTTATTGTTCACTTTTCAGTGCCATTGAGCTTTTATATTTAAAAGGGTTTTGAACTAGTAACAAAAATTCACTCTTTAGATTAATAGTTGAATAATTTAAGGACGTAGTAACGTATTTATCAAAATAGAAAGACCGAATAGTTAATTAGCTTGAAACAGAAGGGTAAAAATGTATTTTACTTAAAAAATAATCCTATATATCTCTTAAAAATAAAAAATTGAGAAAACAACGACGAAGAAAATATTCTCTCTCAATATATATACACACACTAGAAAATACCATATTTTGCCAAATTTATGTGTTGATGTACAAACAACAAAAATGTAATTATATTTTACCGACATTTTAGAGCACGCCATTGCTGACTTGTTCTAGGACTCAGATATGTGTAGCCACAACAGTGAAACTAACTGTCTAACAACTTCTATATTTGCTTGACACGCAGAGAAGTTGTCAAAAGAATTCAACTGACTTTGACGCCTTTCTTGATTTTGTTTTTCTTCTTCTGGCGGTGATGTTGATGTTGGTGACGACATTACTGATTTATTTCTTGGACTCGAGCGGTGAAAAGATTCTGCCAACGGCAAAAACAAGAATAAGAACCAAAGTACACAAAATGTTCATACCAAGAAATTATTTTTAGGTTCTTATCTTCTTTTTTTTTTTTTTTGGGATAAAACTAAATTAGAATTTCTAAATTAATTTATTATAATTCTTTTTCACTATTTAACTTATTATCCTAACATATTATATTTGTTATGTGAGATTTTGGCTAACATTTCTCCTAAAACTGAACTAAAACACCTGTTTTTAAATCACAACAATCAAATTAACATCGTATGGTCCATCCATCGGGTAAAATCCATATCAAAATTCAAATCCTATCTTCTAACAAAATGAAAATTCCCACATTAACTCATAAAATCCCATTTAACCTCGTCATCTAAACATAATTCATTATTCAATAATTTTCATCATTTCTTCACATTTATGAAGCATTAGAATATTTACATAATCATCCTGATCATCTATAATCATAATTTCCTTATAAATGACAAAACCCATAAAACGCCACATAATATCATAATAAGATAAGATAATATATTCAATCAATCTAACACATTATTGTGAAATCTCGCCCAAGCACTATTCCAATTAAAGAAATTGAAATGCACATTTGAACTTAAACTATACAGATGAAGCTTGTTTAATTGGTTTTGCTTTTAATAATTATCTCTAGCCTCTTAATAAGAATTCTAGAATAATCATATATCCAAATTTGTGTTGAACGATTGGTTAATGTTGTGTCGGGGCCCACTCAAGTGGGACCCACACACATTTGAAAGAAAAAAAGGAAAAGTCAACGATGGCAAGTTTCAAGTAAGCCCAACACTATTTATGCATTGTACTATTTACGTGTACAATTACTATTCACATATACAGTTACTATTCGCGTATACTGTGACTATTTATGGCACTATTCACGTACACTACTGTTCACGTATACGGTTTATGTTGGTGATGATTTTCTGCACAAGTCGAAATGGACAAGCAAAATGATCAGTCTAAATGGCGCGAATTACCATATATGGAGAAATAAAATGAGAGATCTCGTTATGGTAACCAAAATGCATTTGCCAGTGTTTAATTCAACGAAACCGAAAGACAAGACTGATGAGGAATGGGCTTTCGAGCATGCGTCCAAATCTCGGTTGATAGATTTGATGATGAAGGTTTCTGTAGCAGCTTCAAAAATGGTCAGTGGAAGCTCACAAAAGGTTCATTTGTGGTAGCTAAAGATCGAAAGCTGTACGTGATGCATGCGAAACTCTCCCAAGACACTTTGAGTGTAGTGGAGAATGACAGTACAGTTGAATTATGGCATAAATGATTATGCTACATGAGTAAGAAAACTCTAGCAAGAAGGAACGTACTACCTAGATTGGATGAAGTTCACATAGACAAGTGTCCTGATTGTATGGCGAGAAAACAAAACAGAGTAGCTTTCAAAATTACCCCTCGTTCTAGAATGAAGAATGTATTACATCTGATTCATTCAAATTTTTGTGGACCATTGATGATGTCATATGGTGGAAATCGATTTTTTGTGATATTTATCGATGACCATTTTAGGAAGACTTGGGTATATACATTGAAGTCTTCTAAACCTAGTTGAGAGACAGACAGGCAAGAAGCTGAAGTGTATCAGGACAAATAATAGTAGAGAATACACTGGGCCATTTGATGCTTTCCGCAAAGAGCATGGCATTCAACATCAAACGACACCTTCCAAGACGGTGCAATTGAACAGTTTGGCTGAGAGGATGAGCAGAACTTTGATGGAGAGAGTCAGATGTTTACTCTCACATACAAAGTTGTCTAAAATATTTTGGGATGAAGCTTTACTCACAACAGTTTATGGTTCACCCTCTACAGTATGATACTCCAGAGAGAGTATGGTCAGGAAAGGATGTTTCCTATGATCATTTGCGAGTGTTTGGTTGCAAAGCCTTTGTGCATATCCTGAAGGATGAACGGTCTAAGCTTGATGTCAAGACTAGACAATGTGTATTCATTGGCTATGGCCAAGACCAATTTGGCTATAAGTTTTATGACCCAATCTAGAAGACAATTATAAGAATTCGTGATGTTGTATTTGTTGAAGATCAGACTATTGAAGATGTTAAAGTAGAGTGCCAATAGATCTGATGAAGACTCAACAGACATACAGAGAGTCCCTCCAATAGAATGCAGAAAAATTGGAGATGAAGAAAATGTTCCACAAGAATAAGTGCTAGTGTCAGAAAATCCAGAAGTTCCTTATCAGAATGAACCAGAAGATGATTTTGATGGTGTTCATGTTCAGCCACCAGCACCGGAAGGTTCTCAAACCTTTAAGAAGATTTAGTAAACTCTGACAACCATCTACTAAATATCCAGTCAATGAGTATGTATTGACGACTAACGGGGGAGAATTTGTAAGCTTTGAAGAAGCTATGGAAAATGAACACAAGAGGAACTGGATTAAAGCCATGCAAGATGAAATGAAGTCCTTGCATGAGGATGAAACATTTGAGCTGGTGAAGTTGCCCAAAGGCAAGAAAACTTTGAAGAAAAAGTGGGTGTTCAGAATCAAGTAGGAAGAATACAGCTCCCAACCACGATTCAAAGCTAGACTGGTTGTGAAAGGATTCAATCAAAGAAAGGGTATTGATTTTGATCTTTTCACCAGTTGTGAAAATGACATCCATTCGGACAGTGCTCGGAACGGCCTCCAGTTTTTTAAACTGTAAATCGAGCAAATGGATAGAAAGACTACCTTCCTACATGAAAATTTGGAAGAAGAAATATACATGGAGCAGCCAGAGGGTTTCGTAGAAAAAGAGGATTGTGTTTGCAAACTGAAGAAGAGCCTGTACCGCTTGAAGCAGGCACTGAGACAGTGGTACAAGAAGTTTGAGTCTGTCATAGGGAAGCATGGCTACAGAAAGACTACTTCAGATCACTGTGTTTCTATGAAGAAATTCTCTGATGATGACTACATTGTTTTTGCTCTATGTGGTTGATATGTTGATTGTTGGTCAGAATTCTACCTTGAAGAAACAGCTAAGTAAGTATTTTGCTATGAAAGACTTGGGACCAGCAAAGCATAATCTTGGCATGAATATTACAAGGAATCGAAGAGCCAAGAAATTATGGTTGTCACAGGAGAAGTACATTGAGAGAGTACTTCAAAGGTTTAAAATGGAGAACGCTAAAGTGGTTAGCCGTCCTCTCACTAATCACTTTAAATTGAGTTCTAAACAGTGCCCTTCTACGGATGGAGAGAAGGAAGAAATGGAAAAGAATCCATATGCTTCAGCAGTTGGAAGCTTTATGAATGCCATGGTTTGTACACGGCCAGATATTGCTCACTCAGTTGGAGTAGTGAGTCGATTTCTTTCAATTCTTGGAAAGGAACATTGGACTGCAGTGAAATGGATTTTCAGGATATCCAATCACATTTGCAGGGAGAGCCGTGTTATGGCAGTCAAGATTATTGAAGTGTGCAAGGAGTTGCTGTGGATGAAGAAATTCTTGAATGAACTTGGAATTCATCAAGAACGATATCAGGTATTTTGTGACAGTCAAAGCACAATTCACCTTGGAAAGAATTCCTCCTTCCATTCAAGATCAAAACACATTTGTGTTAGATATCACTGGATCAGTGATGTGTTGGAGATGAAACTGTTACAGCTTGAGAAGATCCATACAGAAGAAAATGGATTAGTCATGTTGACGAAGATTCTTTCAAAGGAGAAGTTCGAATATTGTCAGTTAGCTGCAGGATGATGATGGCTAATGTCCCCACTTGAGTGTGCAGGGGCAAATTTGTTGTGTTGGTGCCCACTCAAGTGGAACCCACACACATTTGAAAGAAAAAAAGGAAAAGTCAACAATAGCAAGTTTTTTTTGACAAAATGTAAAGACGTGAATGAGTGATACACGACTTATTCATTGAAATGCCTATAAAAGGAGACAGATGAAGCTCATTTGATACACAGCAGAAAGAAAAGAAAAAAATGTAGAGAAAGAGTTATCTAGTTTTAAGAAGGGTTCCCTAAAACTAGGGGAGAGAAAAATAGTGAGGAAATTATTATGGGGTGTTTTTGGAAAACACTTAGAGTACCACTATTTTTGTATTACTCTCTTTGTATGCCTACTATTTTTAATAGTAGAAGAATTATTCGGAGTTTGTCCCGTGGACGTAGCCCTAAACAGTTAAGGGTGAACCACGTAAATTTCTGTGTATCACAATTTTGATTATTCCGCTGCGTTAATTTTCTCTTAATTGGTTGTGAGAGCCTAACAAGTAGTATCAGAGCTGAGGCCTAACAACTTGTATCAGAGCCAATGCCCAACAGTTAAAACATCATATCCATCTTTATTTGATCTCTTTAATTATCCCATATTAATACTTGTTGTGAATCATCTTTGATGCACTTAACTTGGCTCAAGCCTTTACACTTTTTCTTTCTCAATCATGCGAATTTGTACATATCTCTCCCCTCTTTTGTTCCCATTTTTTTTCTCTATTGCTTTCTTATATTCTTCAAAACCTTTTAGCTTGAAGCTTTTAGTAACTTTCTATACCACACTCGTTTTGCTTTAGTTTTTACTTGTGCTTCTACATTCCACCCCTTCTCGTGATCGAGACACTAATCCTTTAGATATACCAAGCATTTCGCTTGCCACTTTCTTTTATATGCAACTTGTAATTCCATTCTATAGCTAGTTTCTCCGCATTAGCTCTTACATATTTGGCGAAAAAAATTATGACACCCTAAACTTTGTGGATGATTTATTGTTTTTCTAAAATTATAAATTTTACTAACATTGCATACTTCCCTATACTAGCAACAATAATTTTTTACTGTTTATAGCCTTTAAATTCATATAATATTAGTTTGATGTATGGTTAGTACAATTGGAACAATAATAGTTTTTACATTTTTCAAATATCTAATAAGTGTTTAACTAATCTAATTGTATAAGTTGGAATGTTTAATATATATTTTTTTTGCAAGTTTAAATTTTAAATAGATTTAAATTCATAAATCTAAAGTGTTCAATGAATCAAAATAAAAATTGAAGAACCAGACAAAATTTTTTTACGAGAAATACATGGTGAATTTATGCAGGCCCATAACAATACGCATAACATGTTGATTTAAAATCATTAATAAAATAATATTTAAAACTTGGAACTGTAAAATACTCTATGTATTTAAAAAATTCAACTAGTTATGGTAACATATTAAATGGTAACTTTTGGTTCTCGTATTAAAGCAATATTCGGGAACAGTTTTATGTAACGTTTAGTGTTTTGATTTAGCAAAAATATTTTTTGTAGTATTTATATTATTCGATAGCGAAACATGCATATAAGTTTTTTTTTTTTTTACAATAAATCAATTAAGAAATTTCATTAAGATGAAACAGTATATAGATATGAGGTACATATCAATATGTTTGTATATTTTTATATAGGAAGTCTAATAATAAATCACTTATACAAGGAATAAAAAAAAAACATAATCTTAATTGGAAGTATCTGATCGAGTTGACAGATCATAACATATGTGTCACAAGCGATTGCTTGCTCCATAAAAAATAATAAATCAATATTTGGATAACAATTCCTCATATCTAAATCAAAAGATACAAATCTGAAGATTATTTAGAATAAAAAATAATGAAAGGTGGAAGAAAGAGAGCTTCTAAATTTTGAGAGAGATAGAGAGATGACTTATAAGGGTTTAGAGTGTTTAAAGTTTAAAAGAGAGAATTATAAAACATTACTTCCTTTTAACATTTGATAAAATAATTTTAAACAACCGACATCTATTAAATACATGATTTTAGAAAAAGACCCTTTGTCAAATAAATGTCTAGTGATCCTCAATTAGATAAGTCTTTATCCAGAAAAAGATATTAAAATCAAGGCAAATAGCAAACTATGTCTTGTGTGATACGCAATTACCACAGCAACAAGATGCTCTAACTTAATTTATTATAATTTAGTTTTGGCTGTTAGCTAGCATTATTATTCCAAATTATTTATTTATCTGAATAATTTGATTCAGGTGGCATTACTCGAATCCAAGTAGCACTGTTTATATATACTTTCTCCAGATAATTCATTTTTCTTTTTGGTTTGTTTTAAAATATAATTCACTTTCTTTTTTATATTGTAACTAATCTTTAAATTGTCTATTATACCTTTATTAAACTTTATCTTATTTTTAAAAATCTTCATTAATTTTTACTTATTATTTCAATATACTTGCTCTGTCCTAAAATATAAGCCATTTAAGATTTTTGTACAGAGATTAAGAATAATTCTCCTAAACTATAATAAAATCAAGAGTAATTTGATCAAATTATCCAGTATCTCAAACCAATAGTTATTTGTGAAGGGAGTGATTGTATTTAATATAAATAAGGATAATATTAGAAAAACATCATTTATTACTATTTGAAATAATCAAAACGACTTATAATTTGAGACAAAATAAATACTAAAAAAAGACTTATATTTTGGGACAGAGAAAGTAATAATTGCTCATGTATTATTTAAAATGGGTATAATAAGAAAGTTATATGAATAAAATTGTCTTTTAATCATAATAATTACTACTTTTTTAATATGTGTTAAATAAAAAGTGGACTATCTTTTGAAATAGAACCAATAGATATAAAGATATTAAAAATATTATTAGCAGATCAAAACAAATAGCATTATCCTCTCTCTATATATAATAAGCAAATAAAAAAAAAGAAGAGCACTAACGCTTACAGTGTTTGCTATAGCGACGCGACGTAAATCACGTAAAGATAACTTGTATTTCTAATACGTCAGAAGAGATTTGTAAACATGTAGCTTTTGTTTATTTAATGGGAGTTACAAAATATAGTACCACTTGTTTTCAGTATTTTATAATATATCAATATAAGACATAACTTTTTTATAAGGGATTGTTTAGCAACGAATACTTTAAATTCGTTGCAAAAAGACATTACTATTATATTTTTGTAAACTTATCATTGCTTTGTACAAAGTGAAAGTTAAGTAATTACGGTTAAAAAATCCCAAGTAATGTACTCAAAGCATGTAAGTGTGACAAGGTAGTTAGATAATTAGTTAGTACTAACCTTTTAGCATTTATTAGTCCAAGTGCACATCATAAATTTTTATTTCATGGATTCTAACCTCTTATCCAATTTACCTCTATTCTTTCAACTTTTAATAATTGTAAAATGAAATGCACTTTTGTAATATTTTGTTAAAATTACTATTATTTTGACAAATGTGGATAATTTTTGTAAAAGTGGTTAATTATAAAATATTAATTTGATATATGGTTAGTATAATTTTTAGAACAATAATTTTTATATTTTTTAATTATCTAACAAGTATTTATTCAATTTAACGGAATGTTAAATAAAATGATTTTTCTAATTGAAATTTTTAATAAATACAATTATAAATTAAAGTATTCAATGAAGCAAAAAGTTTAGAATCTCACGATATGTTTTGTGAAAAGTATATGGATGAATTTATGCAAATTTTTAAAGGTACTCAAAACTTACTTAAAAAAATTAGAATCATTATATATATTATTAAGATTAAAAAATATTTTTTTTTTTTTTTTTTGGAAAGGAGATTAATAAAGCTAGGAAGTACTGAATCAGTGAATCTTCTCAAAAGAAAAAAAATTTTGGATTGGTAAAACTACATATGCAGGTTCGACTATGATTAGGAGTATTCATCAAACCTCATAAACCATACAAATTGATAAAAATCAATCCAAATCAATCTAAAACCATAGTTTTAAAAAGATGGATCATTTGATTTGGGTTTATAAAATTTAAAAATCGAACTTTTAATTTAGTTTTCGGTTTTAGAGTGAAAATCACCTGAACTAATTTATATTGATTAATTTATATTGAATTGTAAATTATGAGATTAGTTTATATTGCATAATAATTTATAATTTATAATAATTTATTTAATTAGTCAGTTAATTTAGTTTTTAGTTAGCATTATAATTCGAAATTATTTATTTATCCGAATTGTTGGATTGAGGCCGCGTTTCACGAATCCAAATAGAATTTTCTATGTGTGTATATATAGTATAAATAAATAAAAATATATTAAGCAATCAATTTCGTGTTGATGGGTGATAAGCCTAAGCGGTTGCTTCTACAAGGTGCTTGCTGAGTTAATATCTTCGAGCTAAATAATCGTCTTTAGAGCTTATATTATTTTGTAATCTTTTTTTGAATTGTTATATTATTTTGTAATCTGACAGTTTTTTTTTTTAGAAAAATCAATTAAAAATTTCAATAATTGAAAACTGTATACAGCTATGAAATACAGGTCAATGTGTTTTTATATTTTTTATAGAAAATCTAATAATAAGCCACTTATACAAAGAATTAAAAAACGCAATCTTGATTTGAAGTATCTGATTAAGTTGACAGAGCAGAAGAACACAATATTTGTGTCATAAGCGATCACTTACTCTATTTGGTGGCTATTCATGGCCACTGTTCGACTCCATAGTCTTTCTACAAGTCCAATCTAATTACCTTCAAATTTCTACGTTCTATTAAAATGGAAATCTGCACTTCTTTTATATAATTATCCAAATAATAAAAGATGTTAGACAAAATCACTATAATGACGACAGTAACAATAACTCATAACTAAATTTAAAAATAAAATCTTAAAATATAGGCAATAATAAATCACAATATTTGGGCAATAATCGGACATTTTTACATGAAACAGCCACTTTTTATAAAATACTTGAAAATACTACAAGTTACTCACAATCAAAGTTATTATTATATAATTCAACAATTTCATAATAAAAAATTGTACAAAGTACTTAGACGTATTAGGAAATATTGCAAGCATTGATGGAGCTAGGGGTCTAGGGGTGGACAGTCCCCTAACAATTTTTTTTTAAAAAAAAAAATTCATAAGATATTAAAATTTTTTTATTTTATCCACTAAAATAGTTAATTTTTTTTTAATTTCACCCCTCTTAACTTTTGAAAATTTTTTTAACTCCCTAAGTTTAATTTTTAAATCCGTCACTAATTGAAACCGGTACTATTATTTTGCAAACCACTAATTTTTATATGAAATATCTTCTTCTTACAAAATATTAGAAAGTATTATAAAATATTGACAATTGAAGTTATTTTTTTTAATCCGGCAAATTTACTAAAAACAACCACTTTTTACTAAGGCATGAGAAATTATTACAAAGTATCTGTGATCTGAATTATTGTTTTGTATTCCATTAACTTTAGACTTACTATATATTGACAACTGGAGTTATTATTTAGTAATCTAGCAATTTTACAAAAAGCTTCATTTTTTTTTACAAAATTATTAGAAAATATTATAAAATATTGATAATCAAAATTATTATCTTTAATAAAACAACTTCATAAAATATCTATTTTTTAAATAAAATATTTAAAAATATTACAAAAATATTTACAATCATAATTATTTTTTTGTAAATCGTCGTCTTTTACAACAAATATCAACCTTCTACAAACTATTAGAAAATATTATAAAATATTAACAAACAAATCTATCATTTTATAAAAATTCTTTAAACGAAATTATTATCCAAATTATATGAAAGATTACAAAATATTACAAGTTATGGGCATGTAAAAATTTAATGTAAACTACCACAAAATTCAACTGACTTGATTTTAGATGAAGGGATTATTGCGTTGGGGGGGAAGGGGAAGATATGCATTAACGCTTATAAATATGCAAATACGATGTTTTAACAAACTCACCACTAAGGCTCTTACTGCTCCAATCTTCTCCATAACCAAATAGTTTTCTGACTATGGAATATCAAATGCTCTCATTTCCAGTTATTTTCAGTTTCCTTCTTTTCCTTCTCGTCTTATTAAAAGTATCCAAAAAATTATGCAAAGATAATTCTATCCCTCCGCCGGGACCATGGCAATTACCTTTCTTGGGTAACATTTTCCAGCTCGCAGGCTACCAATTTCATATCCGGTTAAGCGAGTTGGCCAAAACTTATGGACCAGTAATGGGTATTAAAGTCGGTCAAGTTCCTTTTCTTATCGTTTCTTCGCCGGAAATGGCCAAAGAAGTGTTGAAAGTCCAAGATCCCACTTTCGTCGACCGACCGGTTGTCCTTGCAGCAGAATTGGTGATGTATGGGGGCCACGACATCGTTTATGCGCCATACGGAGATCAATGGAGACAAATGAGAAAATTTTGCACGTTAGAGTTACTTAGCACAAAACGAGTGCAATCCTTTCGATCCGTAAGAGAAGAAGAAGCTGGAGAGTTTGTAAAATTTCTACTTTCAAAAGAGGGAAGTTCTGTTAACCTTACTCATGCTTTATATGCTTTATCAAATTCTATGGTTGCAAGAAGTACTGTTGGTCATAAAACCAAAAATCAAGAAGCGTTATTAAACGTTATTGATGATACAGTTTCAACAGCGGCAGGTACTAATATAGCCGATATCTTTCCGTCCTTAAAATGGCTTCCTACAGTCAAACGGCAGATGTCTAGAATTTGGAAATCTCATTGTCAAACAGATGAGATTCTTGAAGGTATCTTAAGAGAGCATAGAGCTAAAAGGCAGACGGCAGCTTCCAAGAACGGTGATCGGGCTGAAGCCGATAATCTTCTTGATGTTCTTTTGGATCTTCAACAGAGAGGAGATCTTGATGTTCCCTTAACTGATATCAACATCAAAGGAGCAATCCTGGTTTGTGTATCTTCGTCTTCTCAGAGTTTAATTAAGCTCTTATTTTGTTTTCAAGTTTCAACTGATAATTTCATACATTTCAATATCACTTTAAAACTCGTAAACTGAAAAGTTCATAAATTGCAGGAAATGTTTGGCGCTGGAAGCGACACATCTACAAAAACTTTAGAATGGGCAATGTCAGAATTGATGAGGAACCCAAAAATGATGAAAAAAGTACAACAAGAATTGCGGAGTTTCTTTGGTGAAAATGGAAAAGTTGAGGAAGCAAAACTTCAGGAATTAAAATGGTTAAAGTTAATTATTAAAGAAACATTGAGATTACATCCTCCAATTGCAGTAATTCCAAGGCTTTGTAGGGAGAGGACTAAAGTTTGTGGATATGACGTTTATCCTAATACCAGGGTTTTCGTTAATGTCTGGGCAATGGGAAGAGATCCTAAAATTTGGAATGAAGCTGAAAAATTCAATCCTGAGAGATTTATTGATAGTTCAATTGATTATAGGGGTAATAATTTTGAACTGATTCCATTTGGTGCAGGAAAAAGAATATGCCCTGGAATTACATTAGCTATTGTTCATGTAGAAACTGTCCTTGCAAACTTGCTATATCACTTTGACTGGAAATTTCCTGAAGGAGTAACTGCAGAGAATTTTGATATGAATGAAACTTTTGCAGGAATTATCCGAAGAAAAGTAGACCTTGAACTGATCCCTGTTGCATTCCGTCCTTAATTTCTATATCTTGTCTCAAGATTAGAAGCTATGGTGATTCTATCGACAATAAATGTTCTCATGTTAGTAGTACAGTATTATATGTAAGAAGTTGAGATATTGTAAGGATGGTCTATTTAGTCAAACTGGTTAATGGAAAACGTGTCAAGAATTGTAAAAACGTGTCAAAGGGGAGTGTCTATATAAGTGGCAGTGCGACTCATTTACAAGAGTCAAGAACTTCAGTTCAATTGTAAGAATTTCACTTACAATTTGGGGCAAGAATTGTTGGAAAAAACTTGCTTACACGGGTTACATGGCCCCAATTATGTACGAACTAATGAAACTAAAAATGTTTTAAAAAGTGCTTTGATCTTTCTTTTTTCCAAGTGTACATTTAAAAATACCCTCATTTCAATGATAATCTTTACTTTTATTGGTTTGATTCATTAGTGAAGCAATATATTCGGTTTAGGTAAGTTTTTCCCAAAATATATTTATATCTGACATACGTATAGTCTTATACATTAAGGGTATGTTCAATAAAATTAACTATTTTAATAGTTGTTGACTGTTTTAATTGCATTTAACAATTAGCTGTTTGAGTAGAGTTTTTTATAAAATGTTAAAAGCTAATCATTATATGAATTAAATTTTTATAAACCGCTACCTTAATCTCTATAACATTTATTATAATATCCTAGAAAACAATATGAGTGAAAATGGTTTCCAATTATCCAATTACCTCACTGATCGTCAATTTCATTCAGTGAAAATCTCTACAAGAATTTGTATAATTTAGATTTTTTTTTTTTTTTTTTTTTTTAAGCATTGGTTTCATTGATGGCCATAAAATAGAAGGGTTAAGATATATAACTGGTGGTCATTCAACGAAGTTTATTGTAGATATGCCAAACTCGAATTTATCTTGCTTAAAATTCAGTTTGATAAATTTTTACTCGAATTGAACTCAGCTTAAAACTCGATGAACCTAAAATTTTAGACTCGAATTTGAGTGAGGCTTGATTTCAACTTAAAAAGTTTTGAGCTTAAGCTCTCCTTGATGAATGTTCGAGACTCGAGGCTTGAGCTCGAGCAAGCTTAAAATAAATATTATATATAAAAGCTCCATGTGACTCGATGACATTTTGAACTGAACATTATTGAGTTCGAGTTCGAGCTTAATTCAAGTCAAAATTTTTCAAACTTCTTTCAATCTGAGTTCAAACAATTTACAAACTGACTCAGCCCATTTATACCTTTAACAGTAGCAAATGAGGAAAAAACATTGAGCACATTTCATTTTAGGTACCAATTATTATTTTGCATCAATCTATATTAAAAACAAAAGGCAAGAACCAACAAGGTTATCTTTTAGGTAAGAGTATGAGTGTTTGATCCTTGTGAACGGAGAAAATGCTTCTCTTTATAGACTAAGGACACCTGCGGTATAAAACAAAGATAAATAAATAAAAAGAAAGGTTGCATTTCTATCTACTTACCTTTAAAAATAAAAGTGAACTTTTATTCGTGTTTGAACAAATTATGTATAATATCAATTTTGAATTTTAATATTTTTATTACAAATGATTTTTTTATCTAGAAAAAACCTTAATGTTAAGTAGTTAAATTTGACATTATATTCATTTTTCATCTAATATTAATATAAATAAAGTCTTAAGACCATTAGATGGGTCAAGAAGTTGTGTATTTTCTTTTTATTAGGACCATTAAAAGCAGTTACCGGACATGACTAAAAGCCAATATCTAAACCCTAATGATCCAATATATATTTTTATTGGGCATAAATCTGAAATTTAAATATGCGAATTCAAAATATATAGTCCACTTGCATCTTTCGAGTGTAATGACTGATGTTTGCATAAAATTTATGATAGAAGTGAACGAAATGAACATGGTAGCCTAAATATATCGCATATGTTAATGATCTCAAATAATAGTTTGTATGTCTGCTTACTCAGTTGAGCAATATAATTAGCAGTTATGTTTGCTCAGCTGATGTGATTTTGCATTTCAGCAACATAGGTCTTTTGATTTATTTAGCTCTGTAAGAGGGGCTCAGGCAATCAAGTAGTTAAAAAATTCATCAAGGAAACTAATTTAAATCTATAATTTATAAAAATAACATACATAAAATAAATATAAATTACAAATTCTTTAAAAAAAAAAAAAAACTGTTATCATTAAATCACAATAATTATCGGCTATTTTTCGTTCACCAGAATCGATATAAACATATAAAAGTTGAGTCCTAAAAGCTTATGTGGTATCATTTTAGAGTATTAAGATGCTTACGTGACAATGTTAATTTATTGAGTTAGAAATAATTTTAATGTAAGTCATTAAACAATCGTTGGTAGTTCAAGAATCTTTTAATAAGTATGCTCTACTTACATGATGTCTAATATTAAATGAATATTGGTTCATTATGTTTGGTCGTACTTTTTAGACTAGAATAAATATTTTCCATATCAAATTCAAAATTTTCAACGACTTACGTAGGAGTTCTTAGATGGACAGACCGAATAGTTTGATTGACTAAAGATAATGATAATTTTGCAATAAATGATTTTCTTTTGAAAATATCATTCCATAACTACAATAATAAATATATTGTCATTTAAATTAAAAATTCATGCTTCCTATTACAAAATTAATTAATTTATCAAATACCATAATTAGATTGAGTATATTATGCAATTAAGTTGAATATGCCCCTAAATTATAATGCATTAGGAGAAATAAAAAATTATTAATGCAAAAACTAATATAAGTTATGAAGACCAATAACTAAAAAAGAAAAAAAAATATAAAAAATTAATTAAGATTTTTAGCTTTTTTTTTTAGACAATAGTTATTTAAATATTTAAAAAAAAAATATATTCAGGGAGACCCATTTTCTTCTTGGCCCATATGTGGTTCCATCCATGGGCTCAAGGTGGGATATTATATTTTAATTTTTAATAGGACTAGAAAACAAAATAAGATAATTTAAAAAAAATAGTAATATTAAATATTATAGTCCTATTAAAAATTTAAAATATTATTGTCCGATTATAAAATCCATGCTGGACTGCTTGTACTGTGTGGATTAAAAAATTATAGCTAAAGTACAAACTGTTAATGTTTTTTAATTTTTAATATGACTACAATATTATTTCTATATCGTTTCAGATATTGGTTTTTTATTTCCAGATGTCTTGACAGTAGTTGTGCGGTTTCAAGGTCCGGCTCAGGTAAAATCCATGCTGGACTGTTGCTTTCTTTTCAATTTTATTTATTTTATAATTCATATTTTTTTTTATAAAATATTATATTTTATTTGCTCTGTTACGATTCATAAGATGGCTTTGTTACACTATTACTGTAACAATGAGGGTTAAAAAGTCAAATTCACCCTCTTTTTTGTAAATAATTTTATTGTAGCACCTCTTGGGTAATTAATTTTTTCTAACACCTTGATTATGAAAATTTGGCGCTTAAAAAGCTCGGGCTTGCACCATAATGTAGTTGCTTTTTTAATTTGGGCTTGTGCCACGTTGATGTGATAATTTATGTTCTGTTTGTGAACTGAAGTTTCCCATAGTTGTCCGATTTATATTTTGGAACTTTGCAGAGTTATCTTTTCCAAGCAAAATAAATAAATAAATAAAAATAAAATAAAATAAAATAAAAAAATTCATTCTGGTATACTAATTATTGTGTGAAAAGAATTAATGGGAGCAAAATGAAATTATTTATTTATAACTAATTAACACACAAAAACATTGATTACGAACAAGCTATCACTCTTATTATTCTCCTTCCTCTAGGCAATTTTATTACTCCATTTAAGAAACCAAAATAGAATTACAATTACATTAGAGAAATAAGATGCTTAATTAATAATTATGGTTATTCATTGGCAATTTTAATAACTTGCTTCCCCACATTACGTCCCTTGTATAGCCCAACCAAAGCTGCCGGAGCGCTTTCTAGACCGTCGGCAATATCTTCAGCATATACAATCTTCCCTTGTTTGATATTTGGTATAACCATTTCTAGATATTTTGGGAGTAAGTGATAGTAATCGGAAACTACATATCCTTGCATGCGGATACTTTTCAAAATAACTTGGTTTGAATTGAAAATCCCACAATCAATCTTGCTTGAGATATAATGCGACGTCACTCCACACATAACCACGCGTCCCTGGTATTTCATGTTCAGCAGCACTGCGTCTAACATCTTGCCAGCAACATTATCAAAGTAAATATCGATTCCCTCAGGAAAGTATCTGTATAAATTAAACCCATTAACAAAATCTGCAATGGTGATTTATGTTTCAATCTCAATAAATAGTACTAGTAATCAAGTAAAATCTACCTCTTAAAAGCTG
The DNA here is from genome assembly GCF_041381405.1 of Jatropha curcas. NCBI lineage: Eukaryota > Viridiplantae > Streptophyta > Magnoliopsida > Malpighiales > Euphorbiaceae > Jatropha > Jatropha curcas. The sequence goes on from NC_143157.1 coordinate 21,071,147, forward strand.
CATCCAAGTCTTTTTCTTCATTATAATTGAAAGCCTCATCGAATCCGAACTTATTCTTTAATAAATCAACCTTAAAATAGAACAAGAATCGAGTATTTGGATAGTTAGCTACTTGAAATAATCGAGTATTCGGAATTTTAAGGGTTGGATGGAATGGAACTCACTTTTTCTTTACTTCCAGCACTTCCAACCACATAACAACCTGCCAACTTTGCAAGTTGGCCGACAAGATGACCAGTTGCACCAGAAGCAGCTGAAACAAACACACAATCTCCTTTCTTAGGAGCCCCAATCTCATATAATCCAACATAAGCGGTCATGCCTGTCATGCCTGCATTTATAAATCCACAATGAGAATCTGGTTGTTAGTTTCTGTAAAAAATTAACATGAACTAGAATAAGGTAAAAAATAAAATAGAAAAGGAAAAAGAAATCAGTATTCTAGAATACCAAGAATTCCAGCATGATATGAGAGAGGCAAATCAGTGTGATGAACTTTAACGAGGGACTGAGCTGGTGTTGGAATGAGAGTATATTCTTCCCAACCAGTCATTCCCCAAACAAAGTCACCTTTCTTGAAGTCTGGATGCGCAGATTCCACAACTTTACCCACTCCAAGTCCATTTATAACTGAACCAAGCTGGAATGGTGCAAAAGGATGCCCAGGTTCTCTTTCTTCTTGCAGTAGGACTCTTATATATGGATCACAAGACAAGTACAGATTCTTGATAAGGACACCATCAGTTCCTTCTGGCACTTTGAGTTTGATTAAATTAGTAGTTACAAGCAAGTTTGATTCTTTAGGGCAACCTTCATTCGCGTATTCTTTCAATGTAACCTGTTTGTTGCTCACTGTTGGTTCACTGATACTACCCATTGTTGCGGAGCTTTCTGTCTACGTGTATAACCTATCCAAATTAGGAACGAAAATTATAAAGCATGTTTTGAACGGATCAATATGATTATAGAAATACAATAAGTGAAGAAAATAAATTAATATTTATAACAGTAATTACAGTGTTTTAAATATTAGTTCCAGAAAAATTTGAAATGTAAGTACATAATGCAAATAAAATTATAATAATGAAAATAAAGAAACAAGATAGAAATTTGATGACTTGTTAAAATAAATGTGCATATATTATTAATTAACCAGAAAAAAAAAAAGGAAAGAGATTTTTCTAGAGTGAATTTTTTATGAATCAAAGAAAAAGAAGAGTAAATGACCTTTGTTTATATCTTTCAAAGTACTCTTGACTCTTACAAGAAACCGCTAGGGAATGTACATATATATATATATAGATCCACACACTCTGATAATCTCAGGTGGAGACTTTATACATATTTTAAATATGTTTAAGGCAAATGCCTTTTGCATTATTACACGTTTTCTTACTTCTTAGTGAACAACAAGCAGCCCAAGTAGATAGTAAACGAGATAACTGACAGCAATAACATATTTTCTTACTTCTTAGCCAACAACAAGCAGCCTAAGTAGATAGTAAACGACATAACTGACAGCAATAACATGTTTGATTGCTTGCACTTCAATTTTATTTTTTCATGTGATTAATTGAGAAAAAAGTTTTGGTCAACAAAGTCAAGCTTGCTTTATAATTCCAAATATAATGATTATTTGTTTTACTATATCAAAAAAAAAAAAATGCTACGTGGATCAATATGATCCATTTATTATATTTATGTTAGTACCATTTAACACGTATTTTGAAATGGGTACACTGCACAAGGAATATTTCTCATTGCTTGTCGTCAACAAAGTTAAGCTTATACTAACTTAAGCTAAATTATCAAATCGAAGCCTGGTGATCTGTCAAGCCACTCAATTTATATTACATTAAGAATAAAATAATTGCGTGGAAAAGAAATCATCAATTTTTTTTAAAAAATATGTATAACCTTCATTATAACGAGTTAAAATGTTTAAAATACCCTCAATAGATTCATCCAGTAGATTCACCCATAATACACACAATATACGATGACTTTTAGATATTTTAGCCCATTACAATAAGAGTTAATGCAGACCCAATTTAAATTATTTTGCACGAATCTTTTTTTTTTTTTTTTTACCTAGAAAAATAACACCAAAATTGCTAATTATTGCTTACGCATTCTAAATTGTGTTTTTCGTTTTTTCTCTACATCGAACACTGTATTGTGATGCGGAGCAGTTGTTAAAGTGTTTAATGAGTATCCAAGTACTACGTCATCCTTTACTTGTACTTTGGACATTTGGAGTTTTGCACAAAAATTTAAACAAATGAAAATTTTCCTGATTTGCTCCAACATTGACTACACCTATACTTGGATTGCTTTTCCCAAATATGACTCTATACAAACGAGTTCTCGCCACCAAGTCAATTGTATTAACAGAGAGACAGATTGCATTACCAGACTCTATTAATTAAAAATATATATATATAAATTAAGATTTGAATTTTCTAATTAAATATTATACTTTTATTTAGTATCAAACCTTCACAAAGAAGGGAGCACAACTCTCACGAAAAAAGAGATAAAAAAAAACTTCAAATATGAAGACAAAGCAATAAAATAAAAAGATAAATCTATTAGAAGAAAGTGGATTTGAATTTATTAAAATCAAATAAAAGATCGGGTCAAAAAAAAATAATCTTTCATGAATATTGGAATAAGAACATTTTTATTATTCAAAAGGATCTATTTCTATTTTTATGAGAAAGAAATTTAAGATTTTTTTTTGTTTCTATACAAGTCTAATGTATATGAATGCAAATCATTTTTTTTTTCTTTGTAACCAATCCTTTTATTCACGGTGTGGATAAAAGTAAAAGTTAAAAGTGGTACAAAATATTCTCTCTATTCCATACATATCAACGTAGTTTAACTTTCACATTGTTTATGAAAACTAATTAATATAGTTGAATTATATATTTTGTTTAGTCTTTTTTCCAAAATATCATTTTATAATGTTAAATGATGGACATCAATTGAGAATGTAAATATACATTAAATAGGGATATGTTAAGAAATTAAATAATAAATGATATTTTAAAAAAGGAATAGAACAACATTTTGAGAGACCGAAATGAATTTATATATATATATATATATATACACACACGGACAGATGAAGTATTATAAATATGAAAGTAAATTTATGTATTTTGTCTTAGAAACAGCAATTGTTGATTTTTAGATTGCTCTGTCAACGTCACAATGCCAGGAATAGTAGTTTAGATTGTCTTGATCCTTGTTGGATTATATGTATCTATACGAAATTCTATAAATGGGAGCTTACAAAGCATAAGCGTCAAAACGTAATCAATTATAAAAACATAAAAGTCAATGTGTAATTGAATTTACTCTTACAAGTAAGGATTGCTTGGCTGAATACATAAGATCTCGTTGCATTTTTAATTTTTATTGTAATTCATTGAATACTTTAATTTATAAAATTATATTTATTAAATATTTTATTTGATCTATTTTATATCTCAATTTATAAAATTAAACCGATTAAATATTTATAAAAAAATGAAAAAATATAAAATTATTATTCTAAAAATTGTATTAACCACGTATCAAATCAATATTTTGTATATAAAAGCCAAAAATTATTAAAATTTATTGTTTCAGTATAAAAAATTGTAAAATTATTATAAAAATGGAGTTAAAGGTGCCACAAGATTGAATTTATAGCTCAAAGTGCCACAATATTTTTTTGTATAAAGTTCAGGGGTTAAATAATATATTTAACCTATATCCCTTGATTAAGTTAAAATTGTTTTATAACTAACAATGTGAATATTCATCAAACACATATTTAACATTAAAAATAAACAAAGCAGTTTGAAACAATAGCATCAAAAAATAATCTTTGCACTAAGAAGAAATTCATCAAACAGCTAGTAGGATATTCATAAACAATTAGATGATTTATTGCAATAATTAAGCTTTATATTAAATAATTCAACATATATATATAATATATAATTAGAAAATAAAACTAAATTCTGTAAACCATAAATTGTGATTCCATAAATTAATTTTCTGCTTTTAAAAAATATTCTTTAAAAATTAAAAAGTTTATAAATAAACACGTTTTCCTTTACCTTTAAATGCTAAACAAGTAAAAATTCGAAGACTTTGTTGCAAGGATTTAAACGAAAACAAACGCACAAATAACCCATAGTTCATTTAAAGAAATAAAGCAATAGCAATATTTATTTTGCCCAAAAATCAACTTTTTATATAATTTATCCATTGAATTTGCACTAAAGAACAAAAGCCGAATTTTTTATAAAAAATAATTTTTAATATTTTAAACTACTTAAACTTATTTAAAAATTTTTAAAATTAGGAAAAATCAGTTAAAGACATAACAAATAAAAAATTAAAGTGTTTTATCTTTAATTTAAAAAATAATTAAACAAAATATTTGATTTAAAAAAATTATAAAATTAGAAAAATATTTGGTTATATGAATATTTTTAGTGTAAAAATATTTATTACTTTTTTATTTAATTATTTCTTAATTACATTTGATCTAAATCAAATATTTTATTTTTTTAAATATAAGTTAATTTAAATTAATTAAAATTATTTTGAGTACCAAGTTGGACTTTTTATTTTTCTTATAAATTCAAGGGATAAATTATACAACAAATAAATTAATAGATAAACTGAGTATTGCTCTCAAACTCACAACCGATCTTTATTCTCTATTTACATTTGAATTTAAAATTTTAAAATTGAAAAACTGAGGTATTATTTGGACACGTATATTTCACATTTATTTGAAACTAGTCAACATTCATCTGCTTCACAGTTCCCACGGCTAAATTAAATAATTTTTTCTGTTTTTTTCATTCAGATATTATATATAATAATAATAATATAAAAGTTCATCGAAAATAGTACACTTTATTACATCGAAATTAGAAAGCAATATAACTCACTAATGGAAAGAATACAAATTGAAATTAAATATTACATTATTAAAAATATGGGATAAATTCATTATCCTTTTGTAGTCTTCCGTCTTTTTATTCTTCGTTCTATGTACCAAAAATATAATAATAATATAATATCTTTTCAAAAAAAACAGAAAAAAATTATTTATCATATAATATGTTGTAGATACAGATTTGTTGTTTCCATTGGTTGTCATATTCTTATAAAGCAATCACCAGAACCACAATATGTTAGTTATAATTGTGGTGTCTGTATTCTTTAATTTTGTAATTTTAGTGTTTGAATAGAATGAATTTTGCAATTGATGTCTTAATTATTAAAAAAATTGCAATCAAATACATTTAGCTGAAGGTTCATCTCTCTTTTTTCAATAATTTTTTATTTTCTTGCTTCTCTTCTTAAAAATAATTCTTAGTTTGATTCAAAACAAAATAAATAAATAAATAAATTAGAGAAAAAGAAGAAAAAAAAAAAGTACTCCTTCTATTTCAAAATATAAGTCATTTTTAGGTGTTGATTTTGTCCCAAAATATAAGTATGTTTGAGTATTTTAAAGAGTAATAATTTATCAATATTGCCCTTATTTACATTAATACAATAATTATCTTTACAAATTCTATCTCTGTTCCATAATACTTGTCACATTTCGAATTTTACGTTCCTTAGGAAAACCATTAAATTTGTCTAAGTTACAATAAATTATCAAGTAAATTGACTATATTACCGTTAATTTAATATTAATTCTCCAAGAAAACTATTAAATTGAAGTAATAATTATTGGTCGTATATAAAGGTTAAATATGAAAAAAAAAAACATTTATTACACATTAAAACCACATATGTGATAAGTATTTTGGAACAAACTGTTTTCTCAAATGTGACAAGTATTATGCAACTGAAGTAGTAACCCTTGATTTGAGATGAGGAATAATTTGATCAAATTACCTTTGATTTTGTTATAATTTAAGAGAATTAATTGCTTCTTAATTTATGTGCAAAAATCTTAAACAACTTATATTTTGAGATAAAGGTAGAAATAATTTAGAAAAATAAACAAAGTAAAGCAACAGATAATAAATAGTTCATTTTCATTTTATACTGAAAAATTCTGGTTTAATGTACTTAATTATATAAAAATTATTACCTCACACATTTAATTATAAATTTGTTCCATTTAGATATCAAAATAAAAAAAAATTCAAATACTAAAAATATAATTAACCCATTCTTCTTAATTCAAAGTGCATATTCTTAAAATGATATATAAAATTAAAGAAAAAAAGAACAATGTTTAAAATGGCAAAAGCTATAAATTTTACTACTGTTCAGTTGGAGCTGGATGCAAACATTGTTTACGCTAGTTTTAAGATTTTTAGTGTAAACCACCGGTATGCAAACCTTTTATCAAAAATTACCTAATTTGACTCAGGGTTTAGTCATAGTTAAGGTTTTTCGTCACTTCCTGCAGATGTATTTAGCATTGATCGAATCCGAGAGCTCTTTCTACATGTCCAGCCTGTGTTGATAAAACTGAGCACAATCCGTAAGTTATGCTAGTCTTAAGACTTGATATGATTATATATTTATTATATTATTATATATAATTTCGAAGCTTAATAATATATATATAACATTTTTATTTGAATGGAATATCTTTACATTAATTAAAGATAATTTGATATATATTTTTTGAGTATAAAATATTGATATTTAACATGTGGTAGATCGAGTATAATTAAAAATACAAATATGATAAGGAAACAAATCAAGAAAATTTGATTGAAGTTTTTCTTTATATACATATATATATATAATATGAGTACTTTTAGTCAGTATACACAGAAATCAATCCCTATATAAGTGGAATTGATACAACCGAGATTCCTTAACGAATGAGATAAGAATTGACTGATTTAAAATTTGAAAACCATAGCTGTCATCTTTTCTTAATACTATATGGCTTGCTGTGTTATTTTTAACTAAATCCTCTCACTTCCAGTACTTTTCGTTTTCTTCTTATATTAATAAAAGCATGATTCTAAGTTCTAACCCTCTACCCGGACCACGGGAATTACCCGATTAAATAGCTATTTAATAAAATGGGAAAAAAAAAAGGGCTCATTTTGGTCCTTCAACTTGGTCTCTAAAATTAATTGACCCATTTTTTAAATTTTAAGCCAAAATTTTCCATTAGTTAATGTATAATAGCTCAGACATTCAGCTAGTACGAGAGCGTGATTCACACGCGGTCAAAGAATATATATATATATTTTAAAATTATTAAAGATGAAAACATTCTATTAACATAACTACATTAAAATGCTATCTTTGTTTCTTAAAATTCTTAAATTATCAAAAACCAAAACCCCTAACACTGAAAGAAATCCTTAATTAACGAGAAAATGAGGATGAGAGACCAAGGAAGCTCAATTTTGGAGGTTGATATTCAAGCTCACCCACCATTCGCAGTAATGGAGATTCTCATCTATAGTATGATTATAAGGGAGTGGCTCGATACCTGCAAGCGGTTATATGTATCACAACCCTAAAAGACTTTACAAAATAAACCAGCAAGGAGTACAGGGAACAACCCTTCATTTATCACTAGGAAGATCAATAACAAAGCATATAATGTAAAAGAAATAGCAAAGAGTACCGTTCAGAGCCTACAATGTTAAATAACAACCTCTACCAACACAAGGGTTAAAGAACCAGAGATATAGCACTATCAGAAGCCTTATTACACTATAACCCACAAGTGGGTACGTGTATCACAAACTTAAAAGACTTTACAAAAAACACCAATAAGGAGTACAGGGAACAACCCTTCAGTTATCACTAGGAAGATCGGTACCAAATCATAAAATATGGGCTACAGTATATGAGACATAAAACAATCCAATAAAATAATATCGATCACAACACAAACAAATAAATAAATAGTTTTGTTGAGTTCTTTCAATTAACAAAGAAACAAAAACACATTTTTCCTGAGTTACTTTTAGTTCACAAAGAAACAAAGATAAGGAAACTACTTACCTTCGATATCGAGAACAATAAGAGATTCACTGTCAATTTCGGTTTTACTTCTGAATATCAAAAAAAAATTTACCTCAATTGAAAGACACCGCTCCCTCCCAACGATAATATTTGGTAACTGAATCGTTGGCGTAAAGCTTTAGCTTTGAATTTGTTCTCTCACTCTCTTTGGATTTTGATTATATTACACACGTGCTGACCAACTGAATGTCTGAGCTATTTGACTGTAATACGCTAATTAATGGAGACATTTGGCGTTAAAGTTAAAATATGGGTCAATTGATTTTGGGGACCAAGTTGAAGGGCCAAATGAGTCTTTTTTTCCGATAAAATTTTATTAATTATATTTTATTTCTGGGAAAATTATATCTACTACAATGAGTAAACAATCAATCAACTCTAAGTTAGAATAATTTTTTTTAGAACCATAAATGATAAATATACAATATGGTGTTTGATTCATCTAATATTGATAGATGATTTTTATCTAAAAGCTAGGTTATATATATTTGACAAAAATATTAGATTATTTTTTTTTAGCGCTTAACTTATTTATAATAACTAATTATGATAGTTATCTTTAATAAAAATTTTAACTATCGATTGTTAACTAATTCGTATTTCTATCATATTATTTTAGAAGAAATCAAATTAAAAACTTCACATATTTATATTATTTTTGAATTCTATTAATACTTATTAAAATTAACTATTATTTTTTTCAAATTAATATTTTTATTATTTAAAAATAATAAATAATAAATTTTTATTTATATAATGCATTAAAATATAAATAATATATTTATCTTAAAATTATACCCTTAACGGTTCATTTTACATTTCACTAAAATTTTACGAAACAATTAATATTTATACGGCTAACAACTATTAGCCACCATGCACTATCGATAATTAATAAATATCAACTATTAGCCACCATCCACTATCTATCAGTAATAAATATCAACTATCAGCTAGTATGAATAGTTAAACTAAACGGCCTTCAACACAGTTGATAACTGAACTTTTTGCTAATCAGCTATTAACTGATTCATATCTATATTATATTAAGATTGTATTAACCTTATAAAAAAATAGAAAATAATATATTTACCTTGTGCGTGTGTGTGTGTGTGTATAATATTATTTAGAACACGATTCAATTTGAGCCATATAATTATTGATTTCTAAATTAATATTTTTATGACAAATATTTAGACAATAAACTAATATGAAAATTTATAAATTTATTTATACAAATAGTTTTCTAAGTTTATATTTTTACTATTAGACGTATTTAACTAATAAAAATTAACATGAAAAATTATAAATTTATTTAAAATTACATATATTGAAGTTTTGTACCATCATTGGCTAAATTTTTAAATTTCCACTGAACAAAAAATAATTATATTAGTTAATCACAACGAGAACATTAATTAAATTTAGATTTATGTGATAAAATGGAGAAAAGAATTCACTCTACCGCGTTGAGTTATCAAAATGTGTCAAAATAGCGTTGTTTAGCTTGGCACGAAAAATATTAAATAAAAATTTCATTTATAATTTGTATTAATTTCTTGAATTTTTTTTTATTTTTCAAAATTCATAAGGTTATTGAATGATTTTCAACTTTAATTATCTAACAAAGTTTTGTAGTGTTATTCAAATTAAGATAGGAATAAGAAAAAAAAAATGAGTGAAAATATTATTTTAATTTAATTATATTAATTGACTCACAGAACCGAAGAAGATATAAGATCGGTAGGATATATCATATATTTAAGGGCTGAATATTAAATTTTAACTTTTAAATTTTTTTGAAAAAAATTTTTTGACTTCTTGACTTTGAAATCGATCGCATAATACCCTCAATTTTAATTTTATGTTAAAACTTTTCGTGTGAAATTCAGATGTTAATGAATGTAGTTGAGGTTAATAGGGAGTCTGGTGGTTTAAAGGATAAGGAAATGCAGGAGAGTGGTTTGAATGCTTAAAATTCAAATGATGGGCTTGGTCCTTGGATGGTGGCTCACCGTAGACCTCGTCGAAATTTCAAAAAGATTTCAAATTCTAATGCTAAGGATCATTCCCGATCTGACAAGTCAACTGGTAACCGATTTGCTTTTTTAGCGAACGAGGAGGGACAGTTGCATGAAGATTTGGTGGCCATGCAAAATTTTCGTTATACTGACTCTCGTAGGAATGTGTGGGCCAAACTAAAGGGAAGGCCCCTATGGTTGAAGATAACGTTGTGGCGAGGCCTTCTCATGTCTCTTCGCAAGGGCTTATGTCAACTTCTTCGGTTAGGCCTGCACATGTGATTTCCAATGGGCTTGCACGGGAGTCTTCCAAAGGGCCTATCCCTGGGTCTCGTTTTAGGCTTGGTAATGGTCCTTTTAGGTCACATGCTGGGCCAGACTCTTCAAGTTTGTTGCAGGCTCATTCTTTTCCAGCTAGTGTTTCTAGTGAGTCTCTTGCTTTGGTTGGGCCATCCTTTGTTAGTGTTGAGTTAGAGGATGGAAACCTGGGTGCGGGCCGGTCTGTCGGGACGGAGCCTGCGTTTGCTGTAGTTTTCGGGTCAAATGGTTTATTGAGGCCTGACGAGGGTTTGGGGTCTGAGTTGGTGGAGCATTCAGAGGGATCTATTGGCATTAGTGTGCTACGTGGCCAAAGGGAACCAAAGCCCCCTGACCCGTAAATTGTCATCGGTCTCTTGACATTATTGCAGGCTTGGTTTGCCGGCGACGGCGGTGCTCCAGCGGTTGGTTGTGTTGATGTTGTGAACTCCTCCAGTGATGAGGATGGTGATGTTTCTACTGAGGAAGATGATGTGGTGCTGGATTTCTCTATTTCCTTTAAATTTTTTCTTAGGGCTTTAAAAATTACTATATGGAATTGTGGGGGTGTAGGTAAGCGGAGTTTTCTAACTCAAGTTAATGAAATTCAGCGATTGTATAGGCTTTATATTTTTATTGCGGTTGAACCTCGAATTTGGGATGCTCGGGCTGTGTTTGTGGTTCGTAAGCTGGTTTTTTTTGAATTTTATTCTGTCTCATCCTGTTGGTTTTGCTGGTGGTGTGTGTGTTTTGTGGCAAGATTATTCTTGCATTATTCATGAGATTGTGGTGGATACCCAGTTTGTGCATTATTCTATTTCTTGCTCTGGGTATTCTGATTGGTTTTTAACAGCAGTGTATGCTAGTCCTATTCGTGTTTAGAGAGATTATTTTTTATCTCGTATGGTGGATATAGCTAGTTACATGCATGCTCCTAGGCTTTTATTTGGGGATTTTAATGATATTGCTAGTCCTATTGAGAAGAAAGGTGGCATCGTGGCCTCTTATTTTAAATGTCATTGTTTTGTTGATAATTGGGATTAGTGTTCTTTATTGGATTTGGGTTATACATGTTGTCAGTTTATTTGGACCCGTTCTGTTTCAAGTATTGGTGTTATTTAAGAGCAGCTTGATAAGGCTTTGTGTAACACAGACTGGCGTTGTGGCTTTCCTGAAGCTTCTGTTATGTCTTTGCCTCGCTTTGCTTCTGATCATTTTTGCCCTGTTGCTTGCTACTAAATGGTTTTCTCCTTTTCTTGTTAATAAACCTTTTCGATTTGAAGCAGTTTGGGCTATTACAGAGGATTTTATAGCTGTGGTAGCTTCTGCTTAGAGGTTGCCTCATTCTTCTATTTCAGGGGCTCTTGCTAATGTGCAAGAACAAATTTGTCTTTGGAATAAGGAGGTTTTTGGTAACTTTCATTTTAATAAGAATATTTTGTTACGTTGCATTAAGGAGGTTCAAGCGGCTCTGCAATGACATGTCACTTCTTATTTACTAGAGCTAGAGTGCGATTTGTTGTCTTAGTATAGTTTGATCTTGCGCCAGGAGGAGGATTTTTGGTTCTAAAAATCTCGCTCTTCTTGGATTAAGGATGGTGATCATTGTACTAAATATTATCATGCTGTCACTCTAGTTCATCGAAAAAGAATAAAATTGAGTGCTTGAAGACTGAAGATGGGGTGTGGATTTCGGATCCGTTACAGCTAAAGAATTTGGCTAGTTCCTTTTATTAGAATTTATTCTCAATTGATGCTCAGTTCTATTCCTCTAGTTTCTCCAACATTATTTTTCCTTATTTGTCGATGGATGCTGTCGGGGTCATGATGAGACTGGTTTCTAGGGAGGAGATTTGGGAGGCAGTGTCTAGTATGGGTTCTTTTAAAGCCCATGGACCTGATGGATTTCAACCTTTATTTTTTAAGAAATATTGGGATGTTGTTGGTGATGAGGTGGTTTCTTTTGTTAATCATACCTTTTCTTTTGGTATGATGAATCCGCATATGGCTCAGGGTTTTATTGTCCCTAAGGTGGCTACACCATAGGTGATTTCCTAGTTTCGTCCGATTACTCTTTGTAACGTTCTGTACAAAGTTGTTACAAAGGTTCTTACTCTTCGATTGCATCCCTTTATTGATGGTTTGATAGGTCCATTTTAGAGCAGTTTCATACTTGGTCAGTCGATTGTTGATAATAATATTATTACTAAGGAGCTTCTTTATTCTTTTAGGCAATTTAAGTGTAAAAGGTATCATTTTGTTTTGAAAGTTGATCTGGAGAAGGCTTATGGTAGAGTTCATTGGGATTATTTGCGGTTTATTTTGTAGTCGTTTGGCTTTCCTTGTCTTTGGGTTTCCTTGTCTTTGGGTTTCCTTGATTATGAGTGCCCTTTCTCAGTCCTCTTTGGCAGTTTTATGGAATGGGTGCCTTTCTACTTTTTTCTCGCTTACTTGGGGCTTACGGTAGGGGGATCCTCTTTCTCCTTATCTTTTTGTGCTATGCATGGAGGGTCTCTCTTTATTGATTGGGAAGTAGGTTAGGAGGAAGAAGTGGGTTTCAGTTCGTGCTTCTCGGAGTGGTCCGTCCATAAGCCACTTACTCTTTGCTGATTATTTGATTATTTTTGCGAAAGCTATGATGCATCAGGCTAAGGTGGTTTTTGATGTGCTAGCCAGTTTTTGTGATTGCAATGGTCAACGTGCCAATTTGGCAAAATCCCATATCTTTTTCTCTAAATCAATTTCCCATGCTATGAAGCATAGACTTCAGCAGGAGTTGGGTGTCGCTTTTACCTCGGACTTGGTTAAGTATTTGGGTGGTCCTCTGTTACACGGTCGCTCTTCTGTGGAACATTATCAATCTCTGATTCAGAAGGTGGAACTGTGTCTGGCTAATTGGTGGTCACGTTTACTTAGTCCTACTGGTAAAGAAGTTCTTATCAAGTCTTCTATCTCTTCTTTGCCTGTTTATTCTATGCAAACTGTATAGATGCCTTCTTCTATTTGTGCCGGGTTAGATCTCTTAGCCCATAATTTTTATTGGAGTTCTTCGAATAACCGTCGCAAGATGCACTTGGTAGGTTGACATTAGCTTATTAAGCCTAAGAGGTTGGGTGGTTTGGATTTTCGGAGTGCTCGGTTGTTGAATGTGACTTTGCTTGGCAAGCTGGGTTGGAAAATGTTTACACGAGACTCAGCTTTGAGGGTACAAGTGTTGTCTATGAAGTATTGTCAAGGGCATTCTTTTCCTCCTGGATTGAAGAATTCTGATTCTAGTACATGGAAAGGTATCGTTAGAAGTTTCTTACGGTTACAACCTCTTTTCTTTTGGCGTGTGGGTGATGGTCAACGGATTAGCCTGTGATATGATTTTTGGTTGCCTGTGGGTCCTTTGGTGCATGTTTTGGATTCTATTACAGGGGGTTAGGAGCATCTTAGGGTGGGGGCTCTCATTCGGAATGGTTCTTGGGATTTTTCAAATTTACGGACTCCTCTTCCTGATGTGCTTAAGTGTTATATTCGAGCAATTCTTCTCTCTGTGACGGTAGTTGTAACTAACTCTCCTATTTGGCGGTTTTCATCTAATGGTAATTTTACAGTTAAAGCAGCTTATTCCTCTCTATTTTTTGAAGTACCCTGTCGATTTTGTTGCTTCTCCTTTTGTTTGGATTTGGAAGATTGATAGTTTACCTAAGTTGAGGCATTTTTTTTATATTTGATTCTTCATTCTCTTTTTCCTAATTCTTTGCAGTATATTCGAGGCTTGTTTTCCTTTAATTTGTACAATCGTTGTAGTCTGTCCGAAGAATCCCTTTTACATCTTTTGCATGATTGTGTTGTGATGTAGGGATGGTGGCAGCAATGGGACTTGCCTTCAAATTTCTTTGGTAAGGCTAATTTGACTATGTGGTTGAGGAGAAACTTGTCTTGCTATGTTCCAAGTCCTTTTGATATTTCCTGGTAATTTTGGTTTCTTGCCTCTATTTGGTGGGCTTGGAAAGCGAGAAATTTATTTATTTTTCAAAATGATTCCCTTGCTCTATTTGTTAAATTGGTGTATGTTTAAAGTTGCCATGGATATTGTTAATTCTTCTCCTGTTGCCATTGTTAAGGTTCGTAGGCAGATTAGTGTTGCTTGGGTTGCCTGCAGGAGGGTTGGGTCAAATTGAATTGTGATGATAGTTGTCTTACTAATTCGGGTCTTTCTAGTGGAGGTGGTTTATTCCAGGACTTCTAGGGTAAATGGCTGGGGGTTTTTCCATTAATATTGGGTACTTTATGATTTTGGCAGGGAGTTGACTGCTATTGGGACTGACCTTGTTCTTGTTTGGGATTATGGTTTTCAGAAGGTTATTGTGGAATTCGATAGTTTGGAGGCAGTTTGTTTAGTCCATTCAGAGTTGTTGTCTTTTCATCTGTTGGCGGTTCTTATTCTGGATATAAAGAATTTATTGGTTCGTGATTGGGAGTGTTCTATGTATCATATTTTTCAACAGACGAATTTTGCTACTACTCATTTGGCCAGATTAGATCATTCTATCCCTTCCTCTTTGTTTATTTGAGACTCTTGCTCGACGTCTTTAGATTTAATTCTTTGGGCTGATGCTTGTGGTATTAGCTTTCTAAGGTAGTCTTTGTATAGCTCCTTTATTCCACCGAAAAAAAAGTTGAGATGTTAATTTGTGTATAGAGCCAATACTTGAAGGTAATCTAGCTATGAGAAAACTTACATATACTGAGTCTATACTCTCACTTTTGAATCAAACAAATAAAATTAAAGATTTTTATTGAAATGACGGTATTTCTGATTATACATTTAAAAATAAAGTTGAAACATTTTTTATAAAATTTTTAATTTTATTTATTTGATTCATAAACAAAGCTGCATCCGATGGCAGTGGCAAGTTTTTTCCTTCAGCTATGTATGGTGTGCATGAATTTTTGGTTGAGGTGAGCAGTGTAGTGTACAGCATACCGGACTATTTGGAAGGGAGAATAATGGCACGTGGCTCTGTGCAATTACACATGCAAGCATAAAAAATCAAGATTAAGGGTAGAATTTGGCTTTACACATAATCGGAGGGTGAAATTATCAAAAAAAAAAAAAAAAAAAAAAAAGAAAAATATAGATGAACAGTGAATCGGACATCTTACAGCAACAGAGAGTTTATGGCTCGTTGGGTAGTGAGATTTTCATCGACGCATTCTAGGAAAACAATTTTTTAAATGGCATTTACCACGTGCATGGCTAAATATATTATCAAAATGGCTAAAAATGATTCGAATATGATTAAATCTTTTTTAGTATTTAATGTAATAAAAATATATTAATAAGGAAGTCAGAAAAGGACAGCAGTAACCCTTATAAATATGCAAATATTAATGATTTATCTCACCAAAAAAAAAAAAAAAAAGTTTTCTGACTATGGAACATCAAATCCTCTCATTTCCAGCTCTTTTCAGTTTCCTTCTTTTTCTTCTGGTCTTATTAAAAGTATCCAAGAAATTATACAAACATGATTCTAACCCTCCACCCGGACCATGGAAATTACCTTTCTTAGGTAACATTCTCCAGCTTGCCGGCGACACATTTCATAGACGGTTAACAGAGTTGGCTAAAACTCATGGCCCGGTAATGAGTATTAATGTCGGTCAGATTCCTTATGTTGTCGTTTCTTCCCCGGAAACAGCCAAAGAAGTAATGAAAATTCAAGATCCAGTTTTCGCCGACCATCCGGTTGTCCTTGCAGCAGAAGTAATTCTTTATAGCCCATACGACATCTTTTTTGCGCCCTACGGAGATCACTTGAAACAAATGAGAAAATTTTGCACGGTCGAATTACTTAGCACAAAACGAGTACAGTCGTTTCGATCTGTGAGAGAAGAAGAAGTTGCAGATTTTGTAAAATTTCTGCGTTCAAAAGAGGGAAGTTCTGTTAATCTTACTCATACTTTATTTGCTTTGACAAATTCTATAGTTGCAAGAACTGCTGTTGGTCATAGAAGCAAAAATCAAGAAGGATTGTTAAAAGTTATTGATGAAGC
The DNA here is from genome assembly GCF_041381405.1 of Jatropha curcas. NCBI lineage: Eukaryota > Viridiplantae > Streptophyta > Magnoliopsida > Malpighiales > Euphorbiaceae > Jatropha > Jatropha curcas. The sequence continues at coordinate 21,087,547 of NC_143157.1, forward strand.
AGTTTTAGCTTCATCAGGTGTTAATATAGCTGATATCTTTCCTTCCTTACAATGGCTTCCTTCAGTCAAAAGGGAAAGGTCTAGAATTTGGAAAACGCATCGTGAAACAGATAAGATTCTCGAAGATGTTTTGCAAGAGCATAGAGCTAACAGGAAGGCGGCAGTTCCCAAGAATGGAGATCAGAGCCAAGCTGATAATCTTCTTGATGTTCTTTTGGATCTTCAAGAAAGTGGAAATCTTGATGTTCCCTTACCTGATGCCGCCATCAAAGGAACAATCATGGTTATCTTCCTCTTCTTAGAGATGAATTAAGAACCTACTGTTATTTCAAGTTTCAACTGATGATTTAGTAGCTTCCGATAAGACTTTAAAGCTCACAAATAAAGAAATTTTATTAATTGCAGGAAATGTTTGGGGCTGGCAGCGACACGTCCTCAAAAACAGTAGAATGGGCAATGGCAGAGTTGATGAGGAATCCAGAAGTAATGAGAAAAGCACAAGAAGAATTGCGGAGTTTCTTTGGTGAAAATGGAGAGGTTGAGGATGCAAAAATTCAGGAATTAAAATGTTTAAAGTTAATTATTAAAGAAACATTGAGATTACATCCTCCAGGTGCAGTAATTCCAAGGCTTTGTAGGGAAAGAACTAAAGTCGCTGGATACGACATTTATCCTAATACTAAGATTTTCGTTAATACATGGGCAATTGGAAGAGATCCTGAAATTTGGAGTGAAGCTGAGAAATTCAATCCCGACAGATTTATTGACAGTTCAATTGATTATAAGGGTAACAATTTTGAACTGATTCCATTTGGTGCAGGAAGAAGAATATGCCCCGGAATTACATTAGCTTCAGCTAATATGGAACTTTTCCTTGCAAACTTGCTATATCATTTTGACTGGAAATTTCCTCAAGGAATAACAGCAGAGAATCTCGACATGAATGAATGTTTTGGAGGAGCTGTCAAAAGAAAAGTAGACCTTGAACTCATTCCTATTCCATTCCGTACTTAATTTATATATGTCCTGTCTCAAGATTAGATGTAATGGTTATTCTATCTGCAATTGATGTTCTAATTAATGTTCACTGAGTGATTTTTCGCATGCAGACAATTACTTTTGGTTTAGTAAATTGAATAATGTGTCAATTAAAGGACTTCTCCATCTTTTTATTTTTCATTGCTGTTAAGGAGAGAGCATTCCATTTGTTCAGGTTCAATCAAATAGAACCAAACTGATAAATTCAATTTTACTGTTTAGAGCTAACCGTACCTCTCTACTCTCTAGTAATGAAAAAGAAAAAGGAGAAAATAGTATTTGTTGGGTTCATACGAAACTTCGGTCTATTTTATGCAACGTATTCAAAACGTAGAGTGAGGCAATAGAGAAGATCCCTAGAGATTGGCTTGGGCTTGGGATAGTCCTCATTTGATTAATTAGATTTTTTTTTTTCCTAACTAGTTATGTGTGATATAATCAACGTATTATCTAGTATTTAGATTTCAATTTTTTTAAGTAAATATATTATTTCCAATTTTATTGTGTTATAAAAATAAAAATATTAATTGAATTTTTCATAATAATACTTAAAAATATAATTTATGATTTTTAAATAATTTTAAATAAAATGTCTAGATAAAAATACTAATTTAAAAAAATAATTTTGTAATTATTTTTTAAAAGATATTATAATTTAAATATAATATAAATACAAATTAGCTATCACTTTATAAGAAAAACGCCAAAATATAGCTAATGGAATTAATAATTAGTTAGACTTCTATTAGTTATCACTTATTAATTAAAGTCCATACCAATTCTTATAATCTACTGCTTCTGTTCCATAATACTTGTCACATTTAAGAAAATAGTTTTTTTCAAAATACTTTTTACATTTGTGGTTTCAAAGAGTAATAAATCGCTTTTTTCATGTTTACCATTTGTATATGGCCAATAATTATTACTTCAATTTAATAATTTTGTTAGAGAATTAGTATTAAATTGAGAGTAATATAGTCAATTTACTCAATAATTTATTGTAAATACTAAGTCGTTTAATGTTCTTGCACAAAGATTAAGGAAGCAATTAATTCGTCTAAATTATAACAAAATAAAAGGTAATTTGATCAAATTATCATTTATATTAAAATCAATAATTACTGCAAAACTATTTATTATATCTAATTTAAATAAGGATAACATTGAAACATTATTTATTACTCCTTAAAATACTTAAAACAACTTATATTTGGGGATCGCCCAAAAACGACTCATATTTTGGAACAGAGGGAGTATACAATAACTATCAACTACATGAATTAATTGGTTAAAAATTATTTGGATTGATTAAAAAAATTATGTGACATCTTAAACTTTACGAGGGATCTATTATGCCATGAAGTTATGAATTTTGATGACATTGTAGCTTCATCATACTAGCAATAACAATTTCTTTGTGTTTTTTGCATTTGTACAAAAAATATTTACTTGATGTACAGTTAGCATAATCTTTGAAATAATAGTTTTCATAATTTTTAACTATCTAATAAATGTTTAATCAATCTAATTTTATCGGTTTGAGTATTCAGTAAAATAATTCTTACAAGTTGAAGTATTTAATGAGTATAATCTTATAAATTGAAGTGTTCAACAGATTAAAACGAAAGTTACATGAATTTGATAATATTTTTTTTTTTACATAAAGTACAAAGGTAAATTTATACATTGAACCATTTTATATAATAAAAGGAATAGTTTAGAAACAAATAATTTTAAGTTAAATAATTATTTTATAAATTCATGAAATACAAATATAGCCATTGTAATATTCTTGAGGAATCGATGAGAGTAATTGTAGGGACTTTTTTTTGTGAAAAAATCAATCAAAATCAAATGTCAATAGTATTAAAAACTACCAAATGTGATATTTTGATATTTGCTGGGATTTGATCTTGGCTGTTCGATATGCTGAACAGGAAACAAGCCATGTGATGTGATCTGCCTTATTTATATTATTGCAATAAATTATATAAGGTAGCAGAATTATTATATATATATATATATATATATATATATATATATATATATATATATAAAATATAATATAAAATTATGTGAATGAAGGAGATAAAATAAAATTTAGTTAGATCTGATTTATATGAAAATAAAAATTTCTAAGAATTATTTACTAACGCTCTAGGGTAGGCTACTTGATTTTAATATATATATATTTTATTATTTATAATTCAGGGGTTTTAGCCCATTCAGCTAAGTGTGATTTTAGTAATGAGCACTTGTCACGACCCGTTTCCATGGGCCGGACCGGCACTAGGGCCCAGGTAAGCTTAAGGCCCCCGAGGCCCGTAGTAAGCCTAAATTATCCAATATGTCTACCTATCTTTTCCAATTTCATCAAAACAGTAAACCCATATACAAACATCTGGCCCAAACTCAAATAACACATAATGTATAACCAGGGCCTATTCACAATAAATTATAATCACGTTATGGGCTTACTAGTTCACCTGCAGCTAATTACCTAACATTTAATTTATAGTGTAGTGCTAACAATAAGTCCAATATTAATACACAACCCTATAACTGCGGAGTCTAAAAATAATCTGATAACGGAATAATTTATACATCCAAAATTAAATAACATGAATATAAAGTTTACATTTGTAACTCTGCGGAGAAGATTGCAGAGCTTCAGTCGAATCAGCTGCTTCCTAGTACCTGGGAGGTTTGTTGGGGGGGTGAGTTTTGCAACTCAGTGAATAATAATAAATAATACACACCACATACGGTCAAGCAAAATGCACCCTAGTATACTGAATGAACACACAACAGTCAATCATATGACATTACATCAGCACCCACAAACAATATCACCTTCAAATAATCACATCACGTGGAAATTAGTCAGTGGCGTCACCTAAACCCCCGACGAGCCGTCCTCTCAAACAGCCCATCCTCTCAAACATGTGCACCCGGGGAGCCAATCCCCCATATCTGGCCGACCGGTCTAATCCTCACTTGACCAGTCCTCTCAATATTTTATTTTACATTCTCTCTTTTCTTTTCCATCTCATCAACATCATTTCATCAATTCATCAGGTGCACACGGGGGCGCCGATCTCCCATTTACCCGGCCGACGGTCCAATTTCATCAGTTCATCAGGATCCATATTTATCGACCGTCCTCACAAACCCAGGGTGACCCACTTCATCCTAACTCCACACAAACAGAGCACAGTATATACACAGCACAAATAATCAAACAATTCATTTATCATAATACACCAATTTCATCCAAATGCACAATTATGCATAAGTATAATTATAGTGATCATAACATAATATATTTGAGAAAATACAATATGTAAATATATAAAAATGTAATGTTATGCAAATGCAGTGTTGACATGCATTATTTATTATTACTCACAGTGATGGAGAGCGAAGTTCTAGCTTTGATTCTGTCCTGGAGGAGCACTAGATGGACCCGGGCGATCTACGCAAAGTTAGAACGACACAAAAGAAAATAATTCTATCAGACAATATTTCTTTACCACTCTAAGAATTTTATTTTATATTCTACATTTTTTTTTCTACGTAAATAAATCTCGATATTTAATTTCTTTTCTGTACTAAAATTTTTATTTTTCTATCTAACTCTATTTTATTTGTTTTCGTCTGAAATATATTTTATTTCCTATTTTAGTTTCTACCAAGATTTATTTTATTTTTCTACCGAAATTTCGGCAACATCTCCCCTAAAAATTGGACTATCCACCTGTTAAAATATCAACAATTTATCTAATAACTCCAAACCACACAACCCATCCATCGGGCAATCAATCAATCTAATATTTCCATCCTCCAAACTCAACATCACCACACATTCAAAATTATACATTACAATAACGTTATATCGAAACTACCTTCATTAAATCAACAATAAAATTATAAATCTAGTAACTACTCGCAATTACTAAATTAAATTAACTAAATTAATTCACTACAACCAATAAATTTAATTTAATTAACTACTATTACTAACATTAACTTAACTAAACTAATTGACTACAAGTAATAAAATTAATTTCATTAACTAATATTACTAAATTAATTAACTTCAAATAATAAAATTAATTTAATTAACTATTATTATTAAAATGAAATTATACCAAATATATATTGTTGCCGGACTTTTTGGTTAACCGGAAATGGAGGTTGGTGGCCGGAGAGGAGGGTGGCGATGGCGGATCGACTGCGACAGCAAGGTGCGGCAGTGACGCACGGTGGCTGGGTGGCGCGATCAGCTGCTGTGTCGCCAGAAATGAAGACGCAGGCGCAGTGAAAGAAAGAAAGAAAAGAAAGAAAGAAAAGAAAGAAGAAGAAGAAGAAGAAAAAAAAGGAAAATAGAAGAGAGGGAGGAGGAGGCGCTGCTGTGATGGTGAGGAATAGAGAGGGCAGCGCTGGAGATAAAAAAAAAAAACAAAAAGAAAGGGAATTTTCTAGATGTTTTGGGTCGAACCGGTTCGATTCGATTCGATTCGGCCCAAATCATCAATTTTCAACTGGTTTTCGACTTTTTCAATCGGTTTTTTGGTTCGGTTTCTCATAGTAGTTGCACTAAAATATTAATATTAATTTTCAGGCTGTCGGTTAATTAAATTTAATTGGATAATTTTTGAAAATAAAAACTCGGGTTGTTTCAGCACTTCTAGGGGTGATATTTTTCAATTCCACATTTGTTGAATTTGATAGATTAACGAATATATTTTCGAAAAAGGTGGGATGAAGTAGTAATTAAGATTGGTTCTGAGGGACTAATTAGTATTTAACTATTTATAACTATTGATAACGAAAAGGACAGCAAAAATGCAATAACACTCCCTCATAGACGTTTCACTGACAGCTGTACATAATATAGATATTTATTGCCTCAGTCAATGCAACGTTAAACGCGCGTTTCGTTTAATGACTAGTACTTAGGCTTTGTTTGGAGGAATGAAAATATCTGAAGAAAGTATTTAAGAAAGGGTTTTCTCTAATTCTGAAAGAGCGAGGAAAATACCAGACGAAATTACTTCCAGAGCCACAAAATTGAAGGGAAAAAAAAATGATAGATGAATCGATAAAATTATATTGTTTAATGTGAAAATGATTTTCATTATTTTCTTGGCTTTTCTTTCCAAACAAAGCCTTAAAGTTCAATTCTCATTAAAAATAAATAAATAAATTGAATCAAAGTCAATTAAAACTGAGTCCAGTTGACATTACAAGATCAAATTCACATTTATAACACATCCTTGAGCTTTTCTTTCTCTTTCCTTCGTTCACAATGCTTTTCTTCATCACCGTACTCTTCATTTTCATCGCATTAAGGATATGGAAGAAATCAAAAGCCAACTCAACCCCAAATCTACCACCAGGACCAAACAAACTACCTCTAATAGGGAACGTTCACAATTTAGTCGGCGATTTACCCTATCACCGCCTAAGAGATCTATCCAAGAAATACGGACCCATTATGCACCTTCAGCTCGGCGAAAATACCACCGTAGTAATTTCTTCACCGGAACTTGCTCAAGAAGTTATGAAAACCCATGACGTCAATTTTGCTCAAAGGCCTTTTGTCCTCGCCGGTGATATCGTAAGCTATAAATGTAAAGATATCGCATTTGCGCCTTATGGAGAATATTGGCGACAATTGCGAAAGATGTGCTCCCTCGAGTTATTAACTGCGAAGCGTGTACAGTCATTCAAATCAATCAGAGAAGAAGAAGTGTCTAAACTCGTTGAATCGATATCTTCAAGCTCAGGATCGCCTATCAATTTTAGCAAAATGGCTAGTTCGTTGACATATGCTATTATTTCAAGAGCTGTCTGTGGTAAAGTATCGCGAGGAGAAGAAGTATTTGTGCCGGCTGTTGAAAAGTTGGTTGAAGCAGGGAGAAGTATTAGTCTTGCTGATTTGTATCCCTCTGTTAAATTGTTTAATGCTCTTAGTGTTGTAAGGCGTAGAGTAGAGAAGATCCATGGGGAAGTAGATAAGATAATTGAAAATATTGTGATCGAACACAGAGAGAGAAAAAGAATGGCACATGCTGGGATAAACAGTAAGGAGGAAGAAGATCTTGTAGATGTTCTTTTGAAATTTCAAGAAAATGGGGACCTTGATTCATATCTATCCAACGATGGCATCAAAGCAGTAATCTTGGTTAGTATATCTCTTGCATCATTTCTCTTTTGACTTGAAACTTTGGTTGAATTTTGTTCATCCTGTATATCCTATGGACTAAGTAACAATTATTGGACACATTAATAAAGTGATTACAATAATAACTTAATTAGTTTAATGGTTCATGGCACTAAATCTCGCACTTAAAAGCTTCTTTTATTTTTCAAAAATAACTTATTTTAAAAAAATATTTTTCAAATGATTTATTTTTCATTATTTAGTTATAATATTAAAAATTAATTAAAAATATTAAAGTTTTTAACTCATAAAACTCTTAATAATAATAAAATTTAATATTTTAAAATTTTTATTATTAAATATGAGAAGAATAAAAAAATGATAAATTATGAAAGCCAACAGTGACGAGTGTGGTGGCTGAGTGTGGTAGCCGACAGTGACCGATAGTATTAGCCACCTATAATTAATAAATTAAAAAATATAGATTTATAATGTTATAATAAATTTATCGATGTTTGATAAATGTTTTTGTTTTACTCGCTTATAAATGGAAAGTCATTTTTCTTAAAAATAACTTAATTTTTCTTTGAAAAAAGATATTTTTTATTAATTTATTTTTTTTAATGAAATATCCCTAAACCACGGAAAATTAAGGGATTGATCTTTCACTATCATTAGATGGGTGTGGATTGATACCCTTGTAATTAAAAAAAAAAAGGTAATTACAATAATAAAAAAATAATTATTATTGTCTCGAAGTGTATATATGGTAATTAGCTTGCTGATGTTATATACGGTTACTGGTTAGTCAATTAGTAGCTTATCTATCACCACATAAGAATCTTAGCTTATCTATCAGTCACCACAGGAAAATCTTCTCATATCTTTCATTTTTTTTTTTTTTTCAACTTTTTAAGCAAAAGTGTTGAGATGGGCCGTCCAACGAGTCAACAATTCTGGCTCAGTCACTGCAAAGACTTTGCTTTCTCCATTGCTTGTCTTGATCTCAATAATTTATATTTCAGGACATGTTCATCGCTGGTAGTGACACGTCATCAACAACCATAGAATGGGCAATATCAGAAATGGTGAAAAACCCCTCAATAATGGAAAAGGCACAAGCAGAAGTGAGGGAAGTTTTTGGTTCTAAAGGAAAGGTCGATGAAGCAGACTTGCATGAACTAAACTACTTGAAATTGGTGATCAAAGAAACTCTGAGATTACACCCAGCTGTCCCATTGTTACTCCCAAGACAGAGCAGAGAGGATTGTGTAATTGAAGGTTATAATATAGCTACGAAATCTACTGTCATTGTGAATGCATGGGCTATTGCGAGGGATCCAAAATATTGGGATGAAGCTGAGAGATTTTATCCAGAAAGATTCATTAATAGTTCAATTGATTTTAAAGGGACTAATTTTGAATTTATCCCATTTGGAGCTGGAAGGAGGATGTGTCCTGGAATGTTATTTGGTCTTGCTTCCGTTGAGCTTCCACTTGCACAGTTACTATATCATTTTGATTGGAAGCTTCCTGGTGGACAGAAGCCAGAAGATCTTGACATGTCTGACGATCTTGATGGTACAGCAACGAGAAGACATGCTCTATATTTAACTGCCACTCCATATCTTCCTTCAGCAGTTGGTAAAATCTCAAGATAGGTTCAATAAATGTTAGTTTGATGTGGGAGAATAAATAAGTCGATAGACAAATACACCAATGTTAGTTTCATATCTAATAATTTACGATTGTCGTTACCGTATAAAGGATTTGAAGCTGTGGCCCAAAAGTGAATTTAGGATTTGAATAGATCCAATACAATTGTAATAGTATGTGAATATTACCCTAGGTGGAATTTAATTAAGGTTTAATTTGAACTTAATTTTATTTTAATCTCTAAATTATTTTGAATCACTTTCTTATCCCAATTAGGATTAGGATAGCAATACTATAAATAAACTGGTAAACTAATTATAAACTACCTTTAATCAAGTATGCAAATTCTGTTTTGTTGTTATTTTGTTGTCACTCTTCTTAATTATAAATTATTCCTATATATATATATATATAGTATTTCCACACGTTATGAGAGTTTAATACATATAAATTATTTACTATAAATTAGGGTTATACTATTTTTATATTTAAATTTATTTAAAAATTCATTTTACTAATTATTTATTATATTTCATCCATAAACAGCTATGTCAATTTGCTTAATAATATAATTGTTTCTTACATATTCATACAGTTACTAAAAAAATAAACATGAGAAATTTAATTAAGATGAAAGAAAGTACCAACTTAACTTTGTTGACAATAATTTTTTTTCCTATACATGTTTTTAGATTCTTTCGTATTTTAAAATATTTTATTTTATTATTGCATATGGATGGTGGGTTGTCATGATTTTTATTTTAGTTTATGATTTTTAAATAATTTTAAATAAAATGTCTAGATAAAAAATTAATTTAAAAAATAGTTTTATTAATAATTATTTTTTAAAAGTTATTATAATTTAAATATAATATAAAAACAAATTAGCTACCACTTGATAGGAAAACTCCGAAAACTTGGAAAAACTCGAAAATCTAGCCAATGGAATTAATAATTAGTTAGACTTCTATTAATTATCACTAATTAATTAAAGCCATACCAACACTTATAATCTAACAATTAAATAGAAAACAACTATCAATTGCATAAATTAACTAGTTAAAAATTTTTTGAATTGGTTAAAAAATACGTAACATCTTAAACTTTACGTGTGACTTATTACGCCTCTAAAGTTATAAATTTTGGTAATATTATTGTTAGACCCATTATCTTGAGCTAACCGGAACTAAAATATAGGTAGGCTTAAAGCCATAAAAGCCGTAGTAAGCCAAAAATATACCAAATAAACTTCCTATTTAATAGAATTGGCCACAGGCCCAATATCATCAACATTTATTTATTATATGTCTTGCGCTCGCTTGATCCAATTCATCATATTCAATAATAAATTAATTTTTAAAGTTCTCTAGACCCATATAATATTCTTACATGATAGAAACTTTAATAAGTCATACATCAATAATTTCTAATTTATTATACAGCGGAAAAATAAAAAAACTTAACATCTAAGCAATATTTATTGAGATTTCTTCTTGACGTATGATGACAGAGCATAACGAGTTATTGGGAAACTAGTAACTTGAAAAAAAAGAAAAAATTTAAGGCAAGGGTGAGCGCCAAAATTCAGTGAGTAGTATTAGATAACCCTCTCACCCCACATAATCATACAAATGTGTAGATAATTCAATCTAGTCATCCAACTAGTTCTATGATCATGCAGTCAATCACACAAATGGCATAACAACAACAATCACAAATATTAACATTTTCACATAATCACATTAAGTGGAAATTGGTCAATGGCATCACCAAAATCCCCGATAAGCCGTCCTCACACATGGCTTGTCTTTACATCACGTATGCACCAAGGAGCTGATCCCTCTTACATGGTCAACTGGTCTCAACCTCACTTGACCAGCCCTTTCAATTTTTTTATACTCTCTTTTTTTTTTCATACTAACAGGAGGCCATCTTGTGGTTTTCCATATCATTCATATCATATTTCATCAGATGTACACGAGGGTGCCGATCTCCCCATACATAGCTGACGGTATTATAGACCGCATTCACAAAACCAATGGTGATTCACTTCATTCCAATTCCACACAAGCAAGATATACATATAGCACATCACAACTAATTGAGCAATATCTAATAACAACAAATCCTAAAATGGTAACTGAGTGAAACCCATTTGTGTAGTTTTATTGTAATTTAATGCTCTCATAAAACCAAAAACGGTGCTTTAGACGGCAGCCTAAAATAAATCCTGTTGACTAGAATTGTTCTCTTCTTCTTAGAAGCTGATGGGTTTGTCCATTTTCTATTGTTATACGTGTTTTTTTTTCTTTTTCTTGGAACTATGTATTTATTATTTATCACTTTATTTATTATGTAACAAATTATAGAATTTATCTAAATAAGCTTATTTGTTATGTTATTAATTAAAACTAGTCTAGATTCTATCGAAATTTCGGCAGGACCACCCCTAAAATTTGACTAAACCACAATTCAACAATATAATATCAAAGCCCATCCGTCGGGCAATTCAAATCAACTCATCTTGTCCGCTATAGCATTATTTATCAATTATTCAATCAATCAATTCACACGGCCCATCCATCGAGCAATCAATTCAACCAACCCATCCGCTTCAAACTACATGTATCATCCATTAAACACACATATATACACTTAATAGTTCCAAATTAACTAATTAACAAATTACATTAACCTCCAAGCATGATTCAATGATATTATTAATTGCTCTAAAACTATTTACTTGTCTAAGCCTTAAATTATAACTCTCCCCTACCAATATTTATTAAAATTCCTAAATTAACACTGATTCTTAACAAAATCATATTCGATTGATTATTCGTTCAAATTCAATTTAATTTACTTTATTACTCAATTAAATTAATTAATTAATTAATTAATTCCTTATATACAACAATTGAGAATTTAGTCTTATAGCGTACCAATTGAGAATCGGGCGACGATTCCATGATCAGTGCGGAGAGAAGAGAATTCTGTCTCTCGAGGACTCACCGGAGTGTCGCAAGCCGGTCACCGGACCGCCGCCTCCAGCTTCCGTTCACGGTGGTCGGAAAGTCGTTGCCGCTCAGAACCGAACGCTCTCCACGCCATCTGGCTCGATTCTTCCCCAGGAGTCCGTTTTTGGCATTCGTTTCGCGAGATCGATCTTCTAGGTGGCCGAAATGAGCCAGACAGTCACCCCTTTCGCCGCTGCTCTTGCGGTTTCTTCCTACATGCTCCATCACCGGAATTGTTTTAAGGGAAGTGATCGCGTGGAGGAATAGATTCGTCTGAGACTCTCCTTGAAGCCTCTCATCGCCGGAATCGCTAAATTTCGCCGGAGTCCATCGCTGCGCCATTAAGAGAAAGTGGAAGCTCCACCCGTGCTGCTGGATCTCCGATGGCTACGAGGAAGAGCTGGATTTGTGTCCAGCGCCGAAAAGGAGACCGGTTACTGCCTTGCTCCCGTCGAGCCGTCGCCGGAAGGAGAAGGGATGGAGAGGAATGTCTGCCGCTGCTCTCCAGGAGAGAAGAACAAGAAGTAGAAAAGAAGAAAAGAAAGGAGGAGTCTAGAGCTTCTAGACCATTCCGGTTCGATTCGAACCGGTTTGATCTAATTCAATGGTTTGGCTTGATTTATTTTGATTATTTTAGTTAGGTTCCATAACATTTTCCATTTACACAATAATAAAAAAACTATTAATATTTGATTTTAGGATAATTAATTTATATATATTTATAATGGATTAAATTGCTGGAGTTTTATATTATTTCTCGAAAATTTTAACTGTTCTCAAATCTAAAATTTCAATGATATATTTGGGCTTTGGCCCAACTCGCAAATTTGGGCTTGAATTGAGATTGGTATTTACAGCCCATAATTGAAAATTGAGATTTTTGATTTAAAAAAAAAATCCAAAGTTTCAAAAATAAAAATTCGGAGTATTTCAATATATATTGAAGTATTTCCGCATGCTATGACGGTTTAATACATATAAATTATTTACTATAAATTAGGGTTATACTATTTTTATATTTAAATTTATTTAAAAATTCATTTTACTAATTATTTATTATATTTCATCCATAAACAGCTATGTCAATTTGCTTAATAATATAATTGTTTCTTACATATTCATACAGTTACTAAAAAAATAAACATGAGAAATTTAATTAAGATGAAAGAAAGTACCAACTTAACTTTGTTGACAATAATTTTTTTTTCCTATACATGTTTTTAGATTCTTTCGTATTTTAAAATATTTTATTTTATTATTGCATATGGATGGTGGGTTGTCATGATTTTTATTTTAGTATATGATTTTTAAATAATTTTAAATAAAATGTCTAGATAAAAAACTAATTTAAAAAATAGTTTTATTAATAATTATTTTTTAAAATTTATTATAATTTAAATATAATATAAAAACAAATTAGCTACCACTTGATAGGAAAAACTCGAAAATCTAGCTAATGGAATTAATAATTAGTTAGACTTCTATTAATTATCACTAATTAATTAAAGCCATACCAACACTTATAATCTAACAATTAAATAGAAAACAACTATCAATTGCATAAATTAATTAGTTAAAAATTTTTTGAATTGGTTAAAAAATACGTAACATCTTAAACTTTACGTGTGACTTATTACGCCTCTGAAGTTATAAATTTTGGTAATATCATTGTTAGACCGGAACTAAAATATAGGTAGGCTTAAAGCCATAAAAGCCATAGTAAGCCAAAAATATACCAAATAAACTTCCTATTTAATAGAATTGGCCGCAGGCCCAATATCATCAACATTTATTTATTATATGTCTTGCGCTCGTTTGATCCAATTCATCATATTCAATAATAAATTAATTTTTAAAGTTCTCTAGACCCATATAATATCTTACATGATAGAAACTTTAATAAGTCATACATCAATAATTTCTAATTATACAGCGGAAAAATCAAAAAACTTAACATCTAAGCAATATTTATTGAGATTTCTTCTTGACGTATGATGACAGAGCATAACGAGTTATTGGGAAACTAGTAACTTGAAAAAAAGAAAAAAATTAAGGCAAGGGTGAGCGCCTAAATTCAGTAAGTAGTATTAAATAACCCTCTCACCCCACACAATCACACAAATGTGTAGATAATTCAATCTAGTCATCCAACTAGTTCTATGATCATGCAGTCAATCACACAAATGGCATAACAATAACAATCATAAACATTAACATTTTCACATAATCACATCAAGTGGAAATTGGTCAGTGGCATCACCAAAATCCCCGATAAGCCGTCCTCACACATGGCTCGTCTTTACATCACGTATGCACCAAGGAGCTGATCCCTCTTACATGGTCAACTGGTCTCAACCTCACTTGACCAGCCCTTTCAATTTTTTATACTCTTTTTTTTTTCGTACTAACAGGAGGCCATCTTGTGGTTTTCCATATCATCCATATCATATTTCATCAGATGTACACGAGGGTGCCGATCTCCCCATACATAGCTGACGGTATTATAGATCGCATTCACAAAACCAATGGTGATTCACTTCATTCCAATTCCACACAAGCAAAATATACATGTAGCACATCACAACTAATCAAGCAATATCTAATAACAACAAATCCTAAAATGGTAACTGAATGAAACCCATTTGTGTAGTTTTATTGTAATTTAATGCTCTCATAAAACCTAAAACGGTGCTTTAGACGGCAGCTTAAAATAAATCCTGTTGACTAGAATTGTTCTGTTCTTGTTAGAAGCTGATGGGTTTGTCCATTTTCTATTGTTATACGTGTTTTTCTTTTTTTTTTTTTCTTGGAACTGAAAACAACAAAGTCAATTGAACTAAGAATTGTATGATTAGATAAAAACAAATGTGCAAATCAAAAGGTCAACTTAGAATTGTTGTCTTATAATAATTTAGAAGCAAACAATTAATTAACTAAAGGTGCTATATCTATATATCTTGTGTAATACAAGTTAAGACTTTTTGATGAAAATAAAATAATGGTCGAGCAAGTACTGATTGTACATATTAATTTTTGACCGTTTCATTTGATGAATTTCATCCTCAAGAGTACTTTATTGCAGATTTTTAATTTTATTTGAGAATATAAAAGGGAAAAGTCGAGTTGATATTATAAGATCAAATTCACATTTGAGCTTTTCTTTCTCGTTCTTTCCTTCACAATGCTTTTCTGTTGTGGAGTACCCACCCACATTGTGGAGTACCCACACACACATTATTAATTGGTGGTTGTGTTCCCACTCAAGTGGGACCCATGCACCATTGAAATAAAATAATTGGCCAACAGTAGTTTTCTTCTCCTATAAATAGAAGAGGAATTGGAGCCTCCAAACACACAAAAACGAAACACCAACAAGTGAGAGATATTAGAGAGTTTTTGTGACATCCTGGCCATCAAGGGGCATTCGCCTTAGGCGAATCCCACATCGGCTACGGACGAGGTAAACGATCTATACATAAGAGGGGTAGTCTCTAACCTTGGTAGGCGCCTTTTGAGCTGGCAGAGTGGGTGACCCCTGGCTCAAAGGGACAAAACCGTGAGGTGTAGGGACATCCGGGCCATCCGGAGACTATGCCAAAGCGGACAATACTTACCAAGGGTAGGGCTATGACAATTGGTATCAGAGCCGGCCTCGTTCCCTCTGGCTGGTGGTGGGGCAAACCTCAGCGAGGACGCTGAGTCCCTTAGGGGGGGTGAATGTGACATCCTGGCCATCAGGGGGCATTCGCCTTAGGCGAATCCCACATCGGCTACGGACGAGGTAAACGATCTATACATAAGAGGGGTAGTCTCTAACCTTGGTAGGCGCCTTTTGAGCTGGCAGAGTGGGTGACCCCTGGCTCAAAGGGACAAAATCGTGAGGTGTAGGGACATCCGGGCCATCCGGAGACTATGCCAAAGCGGATAATACTTACCAAGGGTAGGGCTATGACAGTTTTTAGTTTTAAGAGGGTTCTTAAAACTAAGGGTTTAGAAAATAGTGAAGATTATTGGGGTGTTTTTGGGAAACACTTGTGAGTGCCACTATTTTGTATTACTCTCTTTGTAAGCCTACTATTTTTATAGTGGAAGAAAAATTCGGAGTTTGTCCCGTGGACGTAGCCCTATAAAGTTGAGGGTGAACCACGTAAATTTCTGTGTGTCACAATTTAATTATTCTGCTGCAGTAATTATTCTCTTAATTTATCGAGAGGGCCTATCAAGTGGTATCAGAGCCGAAGGTTTTGGCAGGTCCAACTGGTCAAATAGCAATACCAGATCTGTGGATATATTTCAAAAATAAATATACCACGACAAAGAGAAAATTACACTGAATCCGTTGGTGCAGTCCGTTTGAAAAAGTGTTGCGGAATTATTTTTTAAATTATGGAGGCTAGGACAAGCAAAATGATCCGTCTAAATGGCGCAAATTACCATATATGGAGAAATAAAATGAGAGATCTCCTTATGGTAACCAAAATGCATATGTCCGTGTTTGGTTCAAGCAAACCAGAAGACAAGACTGATGAAGAATGGGCTTTCGAGCATGAGCAAGTTTGCGGCTATATTCGACAATTTGTCGATGATAATGTGTACAATCACATTTGTAACGAAACTCATACCAGAACATTATGGGACAAGCTTGAAGAGTTATATGCCTCAAAATCCGGCAATAACCAATTGTTCTATTTGACGAAGCTGATGAATTTCAAATACCAAGAAGGTACTTCTGTAGCAGATCACTTGAGTGAAATGCAGGCGACTATTCACCAGCTGTCAAATATGGGCATAAAATTTGATGATAAAATCCTCGGCCTTATGGTGCTTGCCTCCTTACCAGAGTCATGGGAGACTTTGAAGATATCAATAACAAACTCTACACCACATAGTGGAGTTAGCTGGGAATTTGTTAAAAATGCTGTTCTGAATGAAGAAATGAGACGAAAAGCACAGAATCCTTCTTCATCTCAGTCAGATATTCTTTTAGTAGATGCTAAAAGAAATAACCAGCCTAGAGGGAGGAGCCAATCTAGAAGTTTAAATGCAAGAGATAAGAGCAGGGGTAAATCAAATAAATTTGCCAATATTGTGTGCCATCACTGTGGGAAGAAGGGGCACATTAAAAGGTATTGCCAGAAGTTCAAAAGTGATCAGGAGAAGATCAAAGGCAAAGCAAAGAAAGAAGAAAGCAGTGATGATGAAGCTAATGTCATTGCTGAGTTCCAATTGTTCATTGAAGACACTATCAATCTTGCAACCCAGGAGACCAGTTGGGTAATTGATAGTGTGGCTACACTTCATGCAACATCTCGGAGAGAAAATTTTTCATCTTACACACCAGACAATCTGGGTGTGGTCAAGATAGCAGATGACAAACTATTGAAAGTCGTCGGTAAGGGAGACATTTGTCTAGAGATAGAAAATGGTTCGAGATTAATTTTAAAAGATGTCGTGCATGTACCAGACATGCATTCTAATTTAATCTCGGTTGGCAGACTTGGTGATGAAAATTTCTGTAGCACCTTTAGAAAAAGCCAGTGGAAGCTCACAAAAGGTTCTATGGTGATAGTGAATGGAAGGAAAGACCCAAAGCTGTTTGTAATGCATGCGAAGCTCTCCCGAGATGCTTTTAATGTAGCAGAGGATGACAGTGCAGTTGAATTGTGGCATAAACGACTAGGCCACATGAGTGAGAAAGGAATGACAACTCTGGTAAAAAACAACATGCTATCTGGATTGGATAAAGTCCATTTAGAGAAATGTTCTGATTGTATGGCAGGAAAGCAGAATAGAGTAGCCTTCAAGATTTCTCAGCCTTCTAGAATGAAGAATGTGTTAGATCTGGTACATTCAGATCTATGTGGACCATTGACGATGTCATATGGTGGAAATCGATACTTCGTTACATTTATCGATGACCATTCTAGGAAGATCTGGGTATATACTTTGAAGTCTAAAGATCAAGTTTTAGATGTTTTTAAACAATTTCTAAACTTGGTTGAGAGACAGACAGGCAGAAAGCTGTGGTGTATCAGAACAGATAATGGTGGAGAATACACGGGGCCATTTGATGCTTTCTGCAAAGAGCATGGTATTCGACATCAAACAACACCTCCCAAGACGCCGCAACTGAATGGTTTGGCTGAGAGGATGAACAGAACTTTGATGGAGAGAGTCAGATGTTTACTCTCACATGCAAAGTTGTCTAAAAGATTTTGGGGTGAAGCTCTTCTTACAGCAGTTCATCTTATAAATCGTTCACCTTGTGTTCCTCTTTAGTATGATACTCCAGAAAGAGTATGGTCAGGAAAGGATGTTTCCTATGATCACTTGCGGGTGTTTGGTTGCAAAGCATTTGTGCATATTCCTAAGGATGAGAGGTCTAAGCTTGATGTCAAGACTCAACAATGTGTATTCATTAGCTATGGTCAAGATCAATTTGGCTATAGATTTTTTGATCCAATCCAGAAAAAGATGATAAGAAGTAGAGATGCTGTATTTGTTGAAAATCAAACTATTGAAGATGTTGAAAAGACTCAGAAGCAAGTCGTCGATAGATCTGAAGATGATTCAACAGATGTACAAATAGTTCCTCCAGCAACAGAACAAAGACAAATTGGAGATGAAGAAACTATTCCACAAGAACAAGAGCCAGAGTTAGAAAATCCAGAAGTTCCTTATCAGAATGAACCAGAAGAAGATTTTGATGGTGTTCATGTTCAGCCACCAGCACCGGAAGGTTCTCAAACATTAAGAAGGTCTAGTAGAGTCAGACAACCATCTACTAGATATTCAGCAAATGAATATGTATTGATGACTGACGGGGGAGAACCTGAATGTTTTGAAAAAGCAATGGAAAGTGAACACAAAAGGAACTGGATTGAAGCCATGCAAGATGAAATGAAATCCTTGCATGAGAATAAAACATTTGAGCTGGTAAATTTGCCCAAAGGCAAGAAAGCTTTGAAGAACAAGTGGGTGTTCAGGATCAAGCAAGAAGAACACATCTCCTAACCACGATTCAAAGCTAGATTGGTTGTGAAAGGATTTAATCAAAGAAAGGGTATTGATTTTGATGAAATCTTTTCACCAGTTGTGAAAATGCCATCCATTCGAACAGTGCTCGGAATGGCCGCTAGTTTTAATCTGGAAATCGAGCAAATGGATGTGAAGACTGTCTTCCTACATGGAGATTTGGAAGAAGAAATATACATGGAGCAGCTAGAGGGTTTCATAAAAAAGGGGAAAGAAGATTGTGTTTGTAAACTGAAGAAGAGCCTGTATGGCTTGAAGCAGGCACCAAGACAGTGGTACTAGAAGTTTGAGTCTGTTATGGGGGAGCAAGGTTACAAAAAGACTACTTCAGATCACTGTGTCTTCGTAAAGAAATTCTCTGATAATGACTACATTATTCTCTTGCTCTATGTAGATGATGTGTTGATTGTTGGTTAGAATTCTGTCAGAATTAATAGCTTGAAGAAACAGCTATGAAAGACTTGGGACCGGCAAAGCAAATTCTTGGTATGAAGATTACGAGAAATCGAAGAACCAAGAAATTATAGTTGTCACAGGAGAAGTACATTGAGAAAGTACTTCAAAGGTTCAAAATGGAGAATGCTAAAGTGGTTAGTTGTCCTCTTGCTAATCACTTTAAATTAAGCTCAAAACAATGCCCTTCTACCGATGGAGAAAAGGAAGAGATGGAAAAGATCTCATATGCTTCAGCTGTTGGAAGTTTAATGTATGCCATGGTTTGTACACGGCCAGATATTGCTCACTCAGTCGGAGTAGTAAGTCGGTTTCTTTCAAATCCTGGCAAGGAACTTTGGGCTGCAGTGAAATGGATTTTCAAATATCTTCGATGTACGACCAAAGTATGTTTATGCTTTGGAGATGAGAAGCCAGTATTAGTCGGTTATACTGATGCAGATATGGTTGGGGATGTTGACTCGAGAAAGTCCACATCAAGGTATCTAATCACATTTGCAGGGGGAGTCGTGTCATGGCAGTCAAGATTACAGAAGTGTATTGCTCTATCAACAACTAAAGCAGAATTCATAGCACTAACAGAAGCATGCAAAGAGTTGTTGTGGATGCAGAAGTTCTTGAATGAACTCGGAATTCATCAAGAACGATATTTGATATTCTGCGATAGTCAGAGTGCGATTCATCTTGGGAAGAATTCCTCTTTTCATTCAAGATCAAAACACATTGATGTTAGATATTATTGGATCAGAGATGTACTGGAGATGAAGCAGTTACAGCTTGAGAAGATCCATACAGATGAAAATGGATCAGATATGTTAACGAAGATTTTTCCAAAAGACAAGTTTGAATATTGCCGATTAGCTGCAGGGATGATGGAGAATTTGGCTGACGTCCTCACTTGAGTGTGAAGGGGGAGATTTGTTATGGAGTACCCACCCACATTGTGGAGTACCCACACACACATTATTAATTGGTGGTGGTGTTCCCACTCAAGTGGGACCCATGCACCATTGAAATAAAACAATTGGCCAACAGTAGTTTTCTTCTCCTATAAATAGAAGAGGAATTGGAGCCTCTAAACACACAAAAACGAAACACCAAAAAGTGAGAGATATTAGAGAGTTTTTAGTTTTAAGAGGGTTCTTAAAACTAAGGGTTTAGAAAATAGTGAAGATTATTGGAGTGTTTTTGGGAAACACTTGTGAGTGCCACTATTTTGTATTACTCTCTTTGTAAGCCTACTATTTTTATAGTGGAAGAAAAATTCGGAATTTGTCCCGTGAACGTAGCCCTATAAAGTTGAAGGTGAACCATGCAAATTTCTGTGTGTCACAATTTAATTATTCTGCTGCAGTAATTATTCTCTTAATTTATCGAGAGGGCCTCTCATTTTCTTCATCACCGCACTCTTCATTTTCATCGCATTAAGGATGTGGAAGAAATCAAAAGCCAACTCAACTCCAAATCTACCACCAGGGCCAAACAAACTGCCTGTAATAGGGAACGTTCACAATTTAGTTGGCGATTTACCCTATCACCGCCTGAGAGATCTATCCAGTAAATACGGACCCATTATTCACCTTCAGCTCGGCGAAATTACCACCGTAGTAATTTCTTCGCCGGAACTTGCTCAAGAAGTTATGAAAACCCACGACTTAAATTTTGCTCAAAGGCCTTTTGTCCTCGCCGGTGATATAGTAAGCTATAAATGCACAGATATCGCACTCGCACCTTATGGAGAATATTGGCGACAATTGCGAAAGATGTGTTCCCTCGAGTTATTAACTGCGAAGCGTGTACAGTCATTCAAATCAATCAGAGAAGAAGAAGTGTTTAAACTCGTTGAATCGATATCTTCAAGATCAGGATCCCCTATCAATTTTAGCAAAATGGCTAGTTCGTTGACATATGCTATTATTTCAAGAGCTGTCTGTGGTAAAGTATCGCGAGGAGAAGAAGTATTTGTGCCGGCTGTAGAAAAGTTGGTTGAAGCAGGGAGAAGTATTAGTCTTGCTGATTTGTATCCCTCCATTAAATTGTTTAATGCTCTTAGTGTTGTAAGGCGTAGAGTAGAGAAGATCCATGGCGAAGTAGATAAGATAATTGAAACTATTGTGATGGAACACAGAGAGAGAAAAAGAATGGTGGATACTGGCATAAAGAGTCGAGAGGAAGAAGATCTTGTAGATGTTCTTTTGAAATTTCAAGAAAATGGGGACCTTAATTCATCTCTATCCAACGATAGCATCAAAGCAGTAATCCTGGTTATTATATCTCTTGCTTCATTTCTCGTTTGACTTAAAACTTAGGTTGGATTTTGTTCATTACTTGTTTTCTCCATTACTTGTCATGATCTTTATTATTTATATTTCAGGACATGTTCATTGCCGGTAGTGACGCGTCATCAACAACCATAGAATGGGCAATGTCAGAAATGGTGAAAAACCCCTCAATGGAAAAGGCACAAGCAGAAGTGAGGAAAGTTTTTGGTTCTAAAGGAAAGGTTGATGAAGCAGGATTACATGAACTAAACTACTTGAAATTGGTGATCAAAGAAACTCTGAGATTACACCCAGCTCTCCCATTGTTACTCCCAAGACAAAGCAGAGAGGATTGTGTAATTGAAGGTTATAATATAGCTACGAAATCTACTGTCATTGTGAATGCATGGGCTATTGCAAGGGATCCAAAATATTGGGATGAAGCTGAGAGATTTTATCCAGAAAGATTCATTAATAGTTCAATTGATTTTAAGGGGACTAATTTTGAATTTACCCCATTTGGAGCTGGAAGGAGGAGGTGTCCTGGAATGTTATTTGGTCTTGCTTCTGTTGAGCTTCCACTTGCACAGTTGCTCTATCATTTTGATTGGAAGCTTCCTGGTGGACAGAAGCCAGAAGATCTTGACATGTCTGACAATCCTGGTGGTACAGCAACGAGAAGACATGCTCTATATTTAACTGCCACTCCAAATCTTCCTTCGGCAGTTGGTAAAATCTAAACATAGGTTCAATAAATGTTAGTTTGATGTGGGAAAATAAATAAGTCGATTGACAAATATTGACTCTGGCCCAAACTATTGGCCTATTTTAACTTGAAGCTGTGGCCCAAAAGTGAATATAGGATTTGAATAGGCCCAGTACAATTGTAATAGTATCTGAATATTACCGTAGGTGGATAATTTAATTAAGGTTTAATTTGAACTTAATTTTATTTTAATTTTAAAATTATTTTGAATCACTTTCTTATCCCAATTAGGATTAGGATTGCAATACTATAAATAAACAGGTAAATTAATTGTAAACTACCTTCAATCGAATATGCAAACTATGTTTTGTCGTTATTTTGTTGTTACTCCTCTTAATCATAAATTATTCCTATATATATATATATAGTATTTCCGCACATTATGAGGGTTTAATACATATAAATTATTTACTATAAATTAGAGTTATACTATTTTATATTTAAAGTTATTCAAAAATTCATTTTATTAATTATTTATTATATTTCATCCATAAACAGCTATGTCAATTTGCTTAATAATATAATTGTTTCTTACATATTCTACAGTTATAAAAAATAAACATGAGAAATTTAATCAAGATGAAAGAAAAGTACCAATTGATGAAAGTTATTAGCTTAACTTTGTTGACCAAAACCTGAAAATAATTTTTTAGTATTTTAAAATATTTTATTGCATATGGATGGTGGGTTGTGATGATGTTCAATTAACGATTAAATTAATCATATAATTAGTAGGATTTACATCTAAATCCGATCTATAAATCCAACTGATAAAAGCTACAGAGTTTTTAGAATTGTCCCACCAACAATATTTATCCTGGCATTGTTTTAAAGTATGACCAGCTCGGTAGCTGATGTTGTCAGAATAATACAAGGAAATGTTCATTTTTTATTTCTTGTAGGTATATAATTCGTTTCATTATTATATTTTTTACGGTCAGACTCACCATGTGAGTGTCTGTGTTGGTGTTGCATGATTTTGTTGTGTCTTTCGTAGTTCTTTTCTCTTACTCTGCTTTTTTCTTTTTCTTTTTTTTTTTTTTTTTTTTTTAAAAAAAATAGTTCTTAGTTTATACTATTTTCTTTTTTAATTTAATTAAATTTATCATAACCATTGAAACAAAAAGTGTAATATTTTGTGATAAAAGCTATCACAATCAAATAAATAAATAATAAAACTTAATTGGAAGAAATCATTTATTAATGGCACTCTTGTGCAGTTGATAGAATAAAATACAATGGAATTTGCAGCAAAATTAGCTTGAGAAATCTGCAAAATTATTTGTAATCTTGTGGTTTTCAGATAATAAAATGCTAATAAGCTCTTGTAGTAGTAGGCAAGCTAGCAGCTCCATCAACCAAAAGATTCAACCCACTAACAAATTTTGAATCATCACTAGCAAGGTACAAAGCAGCCTCAGCAATATCATTGACCTCTAACTTGACCACTTTCAGATTGGCCAAAGCAGAACTCCATTCTTGAACTTGCTGTTCGCTCAAACCCAATTGTTTCGCCAAGCCGGTTTGTACTGCGCCTGGAGAAATGCAATTAACCCTTATTCCATGTTGCCCCAACTCTATTGCCAAGTTCTTGGCTAACCCAACAACGGCGTGCTTTGAAGCTGTATAAGCATAAGGCCCGCCATATAAAGCTGAAGAAACACTTGCTGTAAATAGAATACACCCTTTCTTTTCTGGAATCATTACTCTTGCGGCGTGTTTGGCTCCCAGAACTCCACCGTAGATATTGATGTCCAAAACCCGCATGAAATCTTCCCGTTCTGTTGACAATATCTTGTCGTGGTTGTTTCCTGCGATTCCAGCGTTGTTGAACATTATATCTAACTTTCCGTGCAGTGAAACGGCAGTGTTCACTGCGTTTTCCACGTCGGATTCTACTGTTACGTTGCAATCCACGTATGTAACTGGTTGGCCGGTTTCGGATCCGATTTTCTCTGCTACAGAGCGACCCAATTCGGATTGAACATCCGCGATTATGACCTTAGCGCCGTGTCGTGCAAAGAGCCGTGCAGTGCACTCGCCAATTCCACTAGCTCCTCCGGTTATCAAAGCTACCTTGCCTTCTAATCTGCATCAATAATTTTTTATCAGAAATCAAGACTCAACAACTGCTTGACTATAATCAGAAGGGAGGTTAAGAGCCGGAGAGTATGAGAGGGCCTTAATTAAGAAAATCTAATTAAGGAAATTATTATTATGCTTACCTCTTAGCAGTAGGAGCAGGCGAGGAAGAGCTGGCCATGATTGGTCTTTTGGCTTACTAATTCTATCTTGGAAGAAGAAGAAGAAGAAAGAACATGTGCAAGCCTCTGCCAGTGTTGGGAGCATTTTATAGCAGAATGGGGTACGGAGTTACCAATTGACCTCCAGTCGTGCATGAAGACAAGGTTAGTATAATTTAATATAATAATAATAATCTTTGACTAACGTTCAGCTTCTTTCACAGCATCAAATAAGCAAGAATTAATTATTATTTGGAAGACTAATTGAATACATATGTTTATATATGTATATTTAAGCAATCCTTTTTTGACTAAGATCTAGCCATACGACTTTTAATGGGCAAGCAATATATATTCTGTGGTCCAAATATTTATCATATTTATAAATTTAATAAATAATATTTAAAATTATTTTTTTTATTTTTTATATTTAAAAAATAATAATTACTTTTTATTCATTAAATATTATAAATTAAGATTAATATAATCGGTTCGCTCAATAAAAAAATAATCGGTTCACTCAATAAAAAGTAAATTGAGTAGAAATTACAAAAACTGGAAGAGGAAGGGTTTGAAAGCCATCTCCACTAAGCTTCACCAAATTAGATTCCTCCACTTGGCCATCTCCACTAAGCTTCACCAACAATTACCTGCTTAAATTTGCACTCACCATATCTATTATATTGTTATAAAATTAATCTTTTTGGAAACTCTATTAAATTAACGCGTTAACTAATAATCCTTCGTTCAATATATATAGATTCATTTTTCTTTTTCATCTATTTTAAAATATAGTCTTATTTTTTTTAGATAAATAGTCTTGTCTTTTAAAAAAAGATTATTCATTATTTAATTTTTTAATATATACCTATTTAATTTATATCCATATTCCCTAAATTGATATGCATCATTTAATAGTATAAAGGGATATTTTTGAAAAAAAAAACTAAAAAAATATAGTTTAACTATATTAACTAATTTTTCTTAACCAACGGGTTGTAATTTAATTGACAATACAGATTAGACATGTGGAAATAGCTCTCAGGTTCGATTCACTAAATGCACCTATAAGGAGAGGCGATTAACCTTAATTGTAACTAAGTCCTGAGTCGAATTAGGCGGTAATTGATAATGGAATTCGAATACCGATAATTTACACTAAATAGTAAATCCAAAAAATAATTGAAAAAAAATTCTTTGAGTTAGCACTAAAGAGTCCAGCTTAGTCGGGGATCATCTTCGTAAACAGGGTAAGTGAGTTTGTTATTTTTTTTTATTTTTTTTTTCCAATGCCCTTTAAGGGATAAAGTATAAAAATTTTTAATTTTATCAGTAAATACGTTTTTTCAGAGATGGAATTTATATACTCTCTAAGAGTTTTTCTATCCTTAATTAAAAAAAAGGTCCGGTTTGTATTTTTTTTAAAAATTAAATGAAAACGGATAAATATTTTTCCCTATTCTGAATATTATTAAATTATATATATATATATATATATATATATATATATATATATACAAACACACCAATGTTGCGCTCCTAGCCGGCTGGCTTTGGACTTTGGTAATTTTATAATTTGGTTTAAGCGTAACTTTGTTGACCAAAACCGATGAGAATTATTTGTAGTGTACAATCAAAAACTCAACTCCTTATGCTTTATTATTTTAAAATATTTTATTATTGCATGTGGGTGGAGGGCTCGTCTCATGTTATTTAATTAAATATTAACAGAGAGTTGGTACATTTCAATATATATATATACACACACACATAGGTGGTTGGTATTATTAATGGTTTACATTTTCACTTTGCATATCATGTTCTTATTACCGACTGCTTCTATAACACTAGTCACATTTGAAATTTTATATTCCTTAAAAATAACCATAAATTTTTTCTATCAGCCAAATTAAGTTATTTTATTATAATAAAACATACTGGGAAAAATTTAATTTATCCAAGTAATCTAATCCGAGCCAATAAACTCCCCAATACACCCGAACCTAACCTAGAAAAAAATCATTATTTTTCTAATTTATAATAAATTATTAAGTAAATTGACTATATTACCTTTAATTTAATATTCCAAACACCAAATTAAATGTTAGACTATTCAATTCTCATGTTTTATCTAATCATAGTCGTGGAGAGATTTTGGAAACACAAATAGGTAGCAATAAGTAAAGAGAGAAAATTTTTTTTTTGAAGAATTGGAGAAATAATTGGTCATATACATAGGTTAAACATAGAAAAAATAATTTATTGTGACGAGTATTTTAGAACTAACTATTTTTTCAAATATAACAAGTATTATGGAACGGTGGTAGTATGAGTATATTTTTACCATTGTTCTTCAACTTGGGATATTATCTGTCACGCCCCGACTCTAATCACCAGAGGAATTGTCCGCTTTGGTGTAGTCTACGGACGCCCTATACCTCAGTGTAGTCCCCGCACAGTTTTGTCCCGCAGGTGAAATGAGAAACTTTCCAGGAGGTCACCTATCCTAGGATTTCTATTAAGTGAGCACGCTTAACCCTGAAGTTTTTCCAACTCTCCAGTCATTCCACCAAAAGGCGCATTTAATGATTAGTTTTCCCCTTTTCGAGATATGATTCGATTCATTCATGTGTCCCGCATTCCACTACCTTAGCTAGCCTGTCATTCTTAGGATCGCTTTGACGGGTCGGGATGTCACATTATCAATTTAACGTAATCCATCTTAATTTGCTTTTTTAGCCTAAAAACCCACTACCTTGCAAAAATCAAACCAAATTGCTCAGTTTTGCCTCTGGATCAACGCGTGTGACAAACACACAAGGGGATGGACCTCAAATATGAAAAACGGAGCTAAAAGAAAAGAAAGATACTTCTGATTTCAGATTCCATCACATTACATTCAAAAACACATAAAACGCACAAATTTATATATAAACAACACAAGCTATATCATTTAAACCAAAAATCAATAACAAATAGAGACATCAGTTCGTAAGAGACATAAAACAATCAATTAAAACAAAGTAATGATACTTTCAGTAAGAAAAAATGAGATTTTAGATTCAAAAAATAAAGAACAATGGAAAAAACAATGTACCATTAGAAATAGAAAAAAAAAAGTAAAAAAAAGTAAAAAAATTTGAATTCTTGAAGCAAAAAATGAGATGATTTCAGATTCAGTAACCAGTGAATAGGCGATCCAAGAATAAGGAACAATGAAAAAAATAATATACAAATAAAAATAAAAAAAATAAAAAAATTATGGATTCTTGAAAAAAAAATAAAAATGATTTATCTATTTTCCTAAAAAATTCTCAAAATTTAGACTAATTTTTTTATTTCAAAATAAAATAAAATAATGAAAGAAAAAGAAATAAGAAAGAAGTGTAATAATTTAGAAAAGTAAATAAAGTAAAACAATGATGTACAATAGTTAATTTTGATTTTTTGATGAAAAATTATAGATTGTAAATTTTTTTTTTCCTTTTGGACACTATAAATAAAAATTAAAAAATGATTTTTTGTAAAATTTACTTTTATAAAATAAGAATCCAAGCCAACTGAGATTTGAATTATTTCTTAAATCATTTTGCTCCCATTTTTCTAGGCTCTAACTTGATTAAAGTATGAATAATGTGTCAGTTGAAGTGAGATATGAAAAAATTTTGTTTTCTTATCTTCAAATATTCATAAATAGTTGATGCATTTTGACCAAGACTCTGTTCTTTTTTTTTTTTTCTTTTTTTTTTTTTTTTTTTAAACTGTGAAAGTCAAAAGGTCCTCCAAAGGCCAACCGGTGTACTGAAGGAAAATTCAAAGAAGTAGGCGTTACTTATCTCCATTCAAAATTCAAAACAAATATGAAACCATGCTCCATAGGTGGACAACTCCAGAGTAGGCATTTTTTTAACAAAATGTTGACTTGGCTCCCAATTTTTTTTTTAAAAAAATTATTTAATTTATGTATTATTTGCAAAATTATTTTCTAAAATTTACACATTTAGCTCTTTTTAAAAAATTTTTTTTATCCATTTGTTATTTTATTTCATACACTATTTGCTCCGTGTGATTTGATGACATCAACTATTTAGTGTCTACCTTTTGCAAAAAATATGAATGCATCCCTAAATTTAAAATCATCTGACAATTGGTCTTTTTGTTCAAATTTGACCCTTTTAATATAAATTATGAAGTATAATAGAAAGGTATTTCATTCTTTTATTAAAAATTAATAGCAAAACTATAAATTTTAGATGGAAGGACTTACCGTCGGTCAGGAGCAAATTATAATAATCAATTTATTTTTAAATATGCAAGACCTAAATAGTTAATTTTACCAAACTAAAGAGATTAATTAGTAATTTATCCTTAAAATTTTTTCATTTTCTAAAAAATTATTTTTTCTACTATTGATCTTTAAATCTTGAAGACTAGTTGTGTGGTTTGTAATGATTAATATATTATGATATTTTATTATTTAATACCTTAACAAGGTTGAAGTCATGTTTGATAAAATTAAAAATTAAATCTTGAAAATTTAAGTGGTGAATTTTGAGTCTTGGATAATATAAGTGATATAAAATAAAATTGTTAAAAAGCTCAATAATTTGGAAACAATTTCAGGTTGGACCATTAAAAATGTTATGAAAGCCATCTTGCAATTAATTAATTGTAAGTTTATTTTTCATGTAATTTTTTGTTGGAAATTACTAAACGTTGTTCAGCAATAGTGTTTGAAGTAGTGTTTAGTGTTTTGATTGGATTAAAACAATATCTTAATTAATTATAGCGTTCGATAATACAATATCTATACTAATGTTTAGAGTTTAAGACAGTATTTCATGAAATGTTATTTTCATTAATGTTTACCGTTTTATAATTTTTTTTATGATACTTAAATTCATCACTTATCTTTATCTTGCTTTCCGCTTTCATACCCTTCAATAAAACAATAGCTAACCAGCTAACCCATTAACAATTAATATCTAACAGCTAACCACTAGTAAAATACTTGACAACTATTAAAATAGCTAACAGCTGCTAAAACAGTTAAAATTGCAAAACAGACCATTAAATTTAATTGTTGCAACATTCTTGCACATCATTGGTGTTAGAAGTCCATTTTGAAGATGGGTCCCTAGCCATTTGGGCTTAATTCATCTCCCACATACAGAAGCTTCAAACTTCACACATGAAAAGCATAGTGATTTTGAACATATAAGAATCAGCTTCAAATTATGGGCTTAAAAATAATTGAGTTTTGGAAACTTTGGAATCAATTTTATATAAAAACTACTTTACTTGTGTTAGTGCATCCATCACTCTTTTTTTTTTTTTTTTTTTCAAAAATGTAAATGTGCTTATTAATTCATTGAATCAAAAAATAATACATCTGAAATAATTTATGGAGGAATATCATCCCACTCCAAAGAACTAGACACAGAAACAGATGCCCGATCTAATTGATGGGCGCACTAGTTCGCTGACTTCTTAACAAAACGAAAAGCGAAAGAAGCTAACTCACTAATAAGAGCTTTGCAATCTGTAATAACACTACCCAAATAAGAACTATCTGCTCTTCTACTTTCCAAAGCTTGAACCACAAATATAGAATCATATTCGATGATTATGTTTGCTGTGAATCCCTTCCGTTTAACCAAATAAGAGCTTCTCGAAAGCCAATCCAATCGCCTCTACCAAAACTGAGCTGTAGGCCCCATTCACAGCACACAGCTTGCCCCCTTTACATAGTCCATGTTAATCACATAAAATCCAGGCAATAATAGCTCTCCTAGAAGAAGCATCATATGCAGCATCAATATTACATTTTAAAGCATTACCTGCAATGGACACCGTGCAACAGGGAATGGAAGATGCACCACCTTAGATACAGATTTGGAAGCTTGCGGTCGTCTGCCACTCCACGAGCAATTGCTGAGCTCAAAAGACAAGCGCAGGAGCCGAGAGAGACTTGTAGTCCCACAAAACCTTATTCCTACAAACCAAAGCATCCACAGCAAGCAAAAAAAGAGATTGCAATTTTGTTTATCATAGTTTCGTTGAACAAAAGCCAACCATATTTTGACATTAGTAAACAGGCCCCAAACCACGCCATCAAGCAATTTCCAGCACTGCATAGCAATCGGGCAATATAAAAAATAGTGCAAGATGGATTCATCATCACCATGACACGTTGGACAAACTCGACTCACCTGCACTTTTCGAATAAGAAGATTCTGTAGCACTGGAATAATATTGGAAGCTAACCTCCAGACAAAATTTGCCACTTTCGGTGGCTCCGCAACCATCCAAAGCCATTCCCAAATCTAACCATTCTCTCCTGCAGGTTGAATATTATGAGCAGACAACAAAGAATAACCTCTACGTACCGTATAAACACCTGTAGGCACATGCCACCATAACCATCCATCACCAAAACGCGAAGAACAGAGAGGGATAGCCAGGATATCCGATATCTCATGCTGCGAAAACAACTGCTGCAAAACCTTCATATCCCAACCCCTGCCATGAGGCAATAGTAAGAGAGCAACCAACACCTCATCCAAACCAGTAGAATTAACACTTGTTACAAACGGAGCAGCTAGGTTCGACAACCAAGGGTGACGAAAAACATTAATTGATACCCCATCACCAATACGATGCAAACAACCCATATGAAATAAACATTGACCGTCCATAATGCTTTTCCATATGTAACTCGGATTCCGGCCAAGTTTAGCCTCACAAAAAACTAACATCACTAAAATACCTTGCCTTATAGAGGCGGGAAACAAAAGAATTCAGACTTGTCATAAATTTCCATCCCTGTTTTACAAGTAGCAAAATATTAAAATGCTGAAGATTCCGAAAACCCAAACCACCATGACTTTTACTCCTCACAAGCTTTCGCCAACTGTACCAATGGATACTAGTATCAGTATCAACTGTACCAATGGATACTAGTATCACTATCAATTGAATTCCTCAACCAGAATTTGTTCATAAATTTCTCAATAGCATCACAAACAGTCTGTGGCAAGATAAAAATAAACAAATATTCAAAACTGTCTGAACAACCATTTTGAGCAAAACTTCTTTACCCGCTCTCAATAGAAGACTTCCCTTCCAGTCTTTCAGCCGCTTCTATACCTTATCGACCACATAACTAAAAACTTCTCTCTTATTTTTTCCAACCACCGATGGCAACTCCAAGTACTTAGAAAAGCCATTAGCTCGTGAAACATTCATGAGATTGCAAATAACATCTTGAACCTCTTCACTCGTGTTGTGACTAAAGTAAATTTTAGATGTAGAATAATTAACTTGTTGACCAGAAGCACGTTGATATATAGCTAAACACTGCTTAACAACATAGCACTCAGCAAGTGTTGCCTCGAAAAAATATAGCGCATCATCCGCAAAAAATAAATGGCTCACAGAAGGGGCCTACTGTGAAATCTTGCAACCCGTCAATTGGCCGTGCCTTTCAAAATGCAGCAACAAACGAGAAAGAGCTTCAGCACATATCATAAAAAGATATGGCGATATTGGATCACCTTGTCATAAACCACAGGACGACACAATCGGACCATATGATGAACCATTGTGAGTAATCTGATAAGTAACATGGAGACCATAACCATAACCTTATCAACCCAAACACCTGAAAAGCCAATTTTTAACATCACCTGTTGCAAGAATACCCACTCAACATGATCACATGCTTTAGACATGTCTATTTTCAAAGCAGCAATCCCACCCTTTCCCTAAGTTTTCCATTTTAAGAAATGCATGACCTCAATGGCAATCATTACATCATCCGTAATAGACCGATCAGGAATGAAATCACTTTGAGAATCTCAAATCACTGTAGCTAACATATCTCCGAGACGATTTGCCCTGACTTTCGAGATAATCTTGTCAATGACATTACAGAGTGAGATGGGACGAAGATCCGAAATGACCTCTGGCTGCTTTTTTTTGGGAATAAGGATAATATTAGTTTCATTCCGGCTCGGATGCATTGTGCCATGATTCAAAAAGTCTATGCATGCTCGACTAACATCTTCAACAACAATAGGCCAAAAAGACTAAAAGAAAGCCGAAGTTAGAGCATCCAGACTGGAGGCTTTATCCGGATGCATAGCAAACACAGCTGCTCTAATCTCGGCAGCAACAAACGGCTTTTACAACTTTAAATTCTGGACATCCGTTATCTTAGACCCAACACAGACCAACACTGAATCAAACTCCCCCTATTGAGTCATAAACAATTTTGAGTAATACTACAAGTTCAAATCCTGGCAACCCATCATCTCAACCAACCCAATTGCCACTGTTGTCTCGAAGCTGGTAAATGGAATTTTTCTTTCTCCTCCTTATCGCCATAGAATGCAAATGCTTAGTGTTCAGATCACCATCCCGTAGCCAGAGTTGTTTTGGTCTTTGTTTCCAGTATGCCTCCTGTTGACACAACACTTCCATATACGTTGCAAGAGACGTTCGATACAATTCCACAGACTGAGAATCTTGCTGCGATTTATTGCGGCTCATTTGTTGTTTACTAATTCTCAACTTTTCCTTGAATAGCACTCTACGTTCCAGGCCCCACTGTTTCAGCTATGCCCTACAACCAATAATTCGCTGATTAATATCCAAACCACCTCCTGCCTCCCACACCTTACGAACCACAGTATGAATATTCCCATCACTCAACCATGCGTTCTCAAACTTGAACGGACGCTGCATATAGCGAATAATAGCCAGGCCAAGAGACATAAATATAGCAATATTGTCACTTGAAGTTGTATCTAAATGAAACAACTAAGCATTATCGAATTGGCGAAGCCACCCATTTGAAGCTAAAGCTCGATCTAGCCTTTCCGAAACCCAGTCCTCCATTCCACGAACTCGCTCCCAAGTAAACTAATTCCCTCGACCCGCCCTGCCTTCTCACTATGGGCTAAAATATCATTAAAATCTCCTGCAACTCACCATGGTAAAACAGACCAGGCTTTCAGAGACAATAGTAAATTCCATGACTCCTATCGACGATTCCGTTCAGGTAAACCATAAAAGCCAGTAAAGCGATAAGGTTGAACACTAGTAACATAAAGACCAACATCAATATAATATTTGTTATAGCTAATAAGTGAACAATTAATTTTTTCCTTCCACAATAAAGCCAAACAACCACTATCACACTGTGGGCTCACAACAAAGAGGCCTTCATACCCTAAAAGCCTCTTAATCCACTCAATTTTATTCCAGCTAACAAGAGTTTCCATTAAAAAAAATTAAAGTGGGCCACTTTTGAGACACTAATTCTTGCAGTTCTGGAACTGTACTTGGGTTCCTAAGCCCACGGCAATTCCAACATAAAACTCATTGGGCCTGGCGGGCTTGGGACCCAGGACCCGCCTCCTTGTCATTTTTGAACCGTAAAAAATGTCCATATTCGAACTAGGATCTTGCTCCATGACCACCTCCTTTCCCAACCCATCAACCCGACGTCGTTTCAGTTCTCCAACACACAAGCCCGTAGGAACTGCAGAATCTTCATTCATATTCCAAAAAGAATACCACCGAGATACACCGCCCATAACTCCTGTAGCAAAATTGACGGGATTTGAATGAGAGAAACCGAATTCAAAACTAGTTGGATCCGATTCCATAGGAACTGGACCACCACCTTGAAACCCCCCATGCTGGCCACCGTTCAGGATGTCTAACTTTGAATAACAACCAGCGCTCACCAATGTTTTTTGAGCGGCGATTATCAGCTCTCATCCAAGCACCATAGGCAAACTGGTCCCGTTCAACACTCGGATGATCCAACAAATTCGAACAAAAATGATCAGAGTGGCCAAGTAAGCCACAGAAAAAAAAACGTAAATAAGCATCCATATTTAAAATGTATCCACTCCCAGTCACCATTAGGTTTCTTCAGTTGGGGACGTCGTTTAAAGGTCTAATAACATCCATAGAAACCTGAATCCGTATACAGTCACTCCATATTATGGAATAGTTACGTTGATCCGCTTCCATAAAGGAACCAATAAAGTTACCAACATCCCGAAATACCCGCTCCGATTTACAACCTACAGGATAATTGAATAACTGTACCCAGAAATCCACCTTAGTCAACTCCACCTGCTTTGGCTTCATATCCACTGGAACTTGTTTCAACACTATTAAGTTCTGCATAAAATTCCATGGACCCCCATTGAGGACTCGATCACGATCCATTAGGTGCATAAACTGCAGCAAAAAGGCATTGTTGCCTAAATCCTTGACAAGCATTCCCCGGAATGGTCTCCAAATCGAAGCCATAGTCTGTTTGAAGGCTAAGAAATAAATTTGCTTCTCGGTCAGGAGCCTGCCAACCACACACAAAGGGGAGTCAAAAACCTCCTCATCACCCTCCGCATTCTCGGGTTCCGATACCTCAACATGACCCTGCTGTTCCTCCAAATTCAAGCCAACATAGAACACATCTGCAAATGAATTAGTCGAACTAAATGCAGCCATGAGAGAAGGAAAATGAATCAAAAGGAAACTTGTATGAGAATAAGAGAAGTATCGCATTTGTATGAGAACAAGAGTAAGCTCTTATCTAATTAGTGCATCCATCACTTATTCTATATAACACTTTTTTTTATATATTTTTTTTAATATGGATTCATCTCCCAACACATCAAACTAAACATTGATAAAAATTTTTTAAAAACCAATCAACTTAATCACACAAGTGAAAGAAAAGAAAAAAGGAAAAAAAAAAAAGAACTCTTTAATCAACATATATATATATATATATATATATATATATATATAGCAAGCATTTTTTCCCGAGAAAGTTGACATGTAGCATATCCACTTAGAATTTTAATTTGACATGTGGCATATTCCTCCAATTAGTCATCCACTTGGCATGGTTTGATTTGCTCATTTAATGTATAAAATGTATTAGTTTGGTTTGATTTGATTTGAATTTATTTAGAATTAGTGTTTCTAGTTTGATTTGGTTTGATTATTCAATATATTAATGTATTGATTTAGTTTGGATTTATTTTGAGTTAGCATTTTTTATTTGGTTTGATTTGATTATTTAATGTATTGTTTTGGTTTGGATTTATTTTGAATTAGTGTTTTTGATTTGGTTATTTAATGTATTAATGACTTTAAGTAATTATTATTAATTATTAGTTTTTAGAAAATGATAAAGTTTAATAACAAATGTTTATGTGTATTAATGCTTCAACTTTGTGAAGTTACAAAAATATTTCAACGCTTTATTAGTGTATTTAATGTTTTTAACGTTTGATTTGGTTATTTGCGTAGCTTTGTTAGTGTTTCCGTTTAATTTTTTTTTTAAATGATGCAGTAATGCACTTTTTTTTAATTATTCACTCTCAAGAAACACTTTAACTTTCTTAAAAATACTATATATATAAGTTGTATCACTATATTATTATATATTTTTTATAAAAGTGTATTGGCCCCTCCTTTTAAATATATTATTCATTTTTTCTTAAAAGTTTAAAATTTTCAGCATTTCAACTATTTTCATTAATGGGTAAGTAGTTCTTACACAATTTTTTTTTGTCTCCTTTTTTAAAGATTATTTAACATATTTTTGCAGATGTAAACTATCAAATATAAGTGAAAATTACAATATAATTAAAAATTTGAATACAAATAGAGATTATTGAAAAATAAAAGTGAGGATATCACGGTTGTGGGAGTGTCTTTCAACAATGGTGGAGATTTTACGAGTACACAGATGATATTGCTGGATGAAAAGATTAAATATAATATTTTACATTTTTATTATTTGCATAACCAATTAAAATTAATGATATCATTTTAAATATTTGTATTTAATTGTTTTTTATCTTTGTTATTATAGGAAAATTATATGCTATCACTTTAAGACTTAGTTCCTTTTGTCTAATGATGTAAAAACCTTTTACATAAACTGTCAATTTTAATTCAACTGTAAATTAATCTTTTTTTTTTGAATATTTGTGCTAACATTCCGGGCATTTTAGATGAGAAATTAAAGATAAACAGACTGTTATATTTGCAATAACTTTATATTTTTTACTTTTCACATTTAAATATTTTTTAAATTTTAAACCGGCATGTTAAGGGGTAAATATAAAAATTAATTTTGAATTTAATATTAAAAGCTTTCATTATACAAATTAATTTTTAAAAAAACTAATTGGAATTGGAATTTAATTTCGACAAAATGTATTAAAAAACCATAGTTTTAAAAAACCCGTGCTTTAATGCTAGTTATCTATATATTACCTTCTTGCATTAATTCATGAAATTTTCTGACTTCCATTTTCATATGAGAGTCTCTGAAAGTGTACATGCGTGGAGATTGATGGCAAATATCAAAATGGTTAGTTCTAATTCTAACAGAAAAAACTGATATATGTATATATATGTATACATGTCGTTATATCTGTATTTACATAAAACACATAACTGAAATAGAAATTTCATTTTTTTCAATGCAAGACACCCACAAATGTAAATTTGTAATTCAACCAAATATACAATTCACATATTATAGAGATTCTACACACATTTCAGTATATAAAAATTGAAATCATGGAGCCAATCATGTGTGGTCTAATTGATCTTATGATTTATGATGGAAAATAAATTAATCTACAATTAGATTTTTCAACCATAATCCTAATAGAATTTAGAAGCCTAATCCAATTTGAACTCAAGCTTCTCTTAAAAAAGTTTAATTGATCAATTAATTTAATAATCACATTTTAATAATATGTTTTAAACTAAATCTTTTTTACTATAAGATTTAGCTTATCCAAATATATTTTGAAGACTATATAAAATACAGTCAATAAATCTAAATAGTTAAATTGTAACACAAAATTTCTAACATTCAATTATGACATATCACAAGTCTAAAGTATTTTAGACAAATTAGGCTCTATTTGACAAAATTACATTAAAGAACTATATATAGTTTAGATGTTTCCTAGATAAAATAATTAAATGTCAAGATCTACTCAAAATAATGCCTCGAGATTAGAATTTTTTACCTAAAGAATTTTCTCCTGCTATTTTCATATCATATTGAAGTAGGAAATAGAAACTAGGTCCAATATTTATAAAAAATAAAAAATGAGAGAAGAAATATAATCAACGTATATAATATATTTTAAAGAGAAAAGTTAAATTCAAAGAAAATCAGTTCCCTGCAAAACAAAATACCTTAACTCAACATATATTGTTTTTTTTATCATTCCTACCACCTTTGCAACTTTCGAGATAACGCTGCAGGCTATACAACCGAGAATAACCCTCTCCTGAACTTATCAAATTAGTGAAAATACTTGTGGTGGAGAGGACTTAACTCGAGATATCTTACTCATCACATAAGTGAGAAGATCAACCAGACCACACCTAATTCACAATATTAAATTTCTTTAATTTGGTGAATGTTTACCTACTGCGTATAGAGTTTAAAATGTCTTTCCGGCCAATTTAGCAGCTTTCCATTCTATGTATAAAAAAATAAAAAAGGATTAAGTTTCTATTCTTAATAATATTATAATTTTGGAATTACTGTCTAGTTAAATTTTAAAACACAATGCTTTATGTAAAAAAAAACAGGGCATTTTCTAAAACCTATATCTTAGTATGTTTATCTTTAGTAAAAATTATTAATATTAATAGACTTTAAACTATATTTTAAATATTAAATGGTAAATAAATTTTGATGAAAAATAGTATATACGTTGATAGTAAAATTTAATTTGTACTCGGTTCCTTTTTGTTTCATTCTTTATAAATTTTTTCCCACTTCATTTTTATTTTAGAAAATTAAAAAACCATTATTATTTTTTAAAAAAAAACTTTATTCTTGTTTCTAATATCTCAATTAGAAATGGACGTGGAGATAGTATCCACTAATTTTGAATTAACTATTGATGAAACTTGCCGAACATGCATAGGCTTAGTTAGGGATGACTTGTTTGGTTCCAAACCAAAACCGAATCAAAACCGAAACAATTAAAAAATCGACTCTAAACTATAGTCAACGGCTTTACTTCCAAATTGTAACTAAAATCGTACACTTAAGTTTCGGTTACAGTTTTTCATTTTTTGAAATTGAAACCCGCGGTTTTAATTTAAAATTGGCGCTTCCGGTTTGAAACCATGAAACGTATGTTCTCGAATAAATTCCCAATTTATTTTTTATTATAATTTTTTAAGTAAATTTTAAGAATTGTTATTAAATTGATTTAGTTTTTTAAAAAATAATATATATTATTATTATTATTATTTATTCAACCTGCAAATCTAAAAAAACATTTTAAAAAGTTGAAAATATATTACTCTTTGTTCTTTTAATTTAGAGAAAATAGAAAAACTCTTAGATAAGGAAAGTTAGTTAATGAATTTTTCTTCCTAAAATTCCCTTAAGAAGAGTTCATTTCTTAATTAATTATGGAACAATAGACTCATTTCTTAATTAATTATGGAAAAATAGCCGGCATAAAAGATAATTTTAAAAAGTGCATTTATTGTCGACTTGCATCCTTTGAGGTGTCACTTCAAACATTTATTATTAACTCTATCACATTTTATTACAATTGGGACATTTTACGTAATATATGCCCAGAACGAAAAATGACAATTATTATATTTGACCTCTTAATGAGTTTTAATTTCAAAGTAAGAAAACTTCTGCGACTTAATTAAATTGTACCTAAATTTGAGTTTCAATATGAGTTTGAAGCCACAATTTTTTTAAAAAGTACACAATCTAGCAAAATGTGTGACAACTTTACATTTTAAAAAGTGGACGACTAATAATAATAAGGTTATAAAGTGCCTTACAGAAGAGTATAACCATCATAAGAATTTAAAAAAATGCACAACTAATAATAACAAGGCCACAAAATGGTTTACAAAAGTGCACGACTAATAATAGAAGGCCACAAAGTGGCTTACAGAAGTTCGCAACCATTACATAACATATAAAACAATAATTATTGAAAAAATGCACAACAAATTATAATAAGGCAACAAAATGATTTGCAAAAGTTAACAACTACTATTGATAAAAACCATAAAATGGCTTCCAAAAGAGTACAACCATTATAAAGATTTGAAAAAAAAAAGTACTGGATTTTATGCACGATTAATAATAACAAAAGGCCACAATATGGCTTACAGAAGTTCACAACCATTACCTAACATAGAAAACAATAATTATTAAAAAAGTGTAGAATTAATAATAACAAGGCTACAAACTGGCTACAAAAAATCACAACTACTATTAACAAAATGCCGCAAGTGGCTTACAAAAGAGTATAACCATTACAAGAATTTGAAAAAAAAAAAAAGTACTTTACTTTTAAAAGTGCACGATTAATAATAACAAAATTTCACAAAGTACCTTACAGAAATTCATAACCGTTATCTAACACATAAAACAATAACTATAAAAAAAGTGCACACTAATAATAACAAGGCTTCAAAATGATTTACAGAAGTACACGACTAATAATAAAAATGTCATAAAATGACTTGCAAAAGTTCACAATCGTTACCTAACATAGAAAACAATAACTATTGAAAAAGTGCACAACTAATAATAACAATACCACAAAATCGCTTATAGAAGTGCACGACTAATAATAAAAATATCACAAAAGTGGCTTACAGAAGTTTACAATCGTTAACCAATACACCCGCACTTTTAAAAACAAAACATGGTCATTTTCAAAACTTAATTAAGCTTAATATATATTTGTTCCTGACATCAATGGTTGTGGGCAAATTTATAAGGATAAAAGTAGACATATATTCATCAAACGTACATATAAGGGCTAACTCCGTATTTATGTGACAATTATTTTGACTTTTAATATCAGAACTTTAATTTTGTGGCTAAATTTATATAAAAGACCACTATTACTATAAAACGAAATAAGAAAGTTAGCTGATAACTTGTTATACATTAAATGCTGAGAATATGTGTCTACTACTTTCCTTGATTGTGGAGCTTCAATCTTAAAATAAACACATATACTCCAAGGGCATTTTAATCTTTTTAACTTAACTTGCATCCAAAGTTACCATTTACAGTAAAATTCTCTATATAAAAAATACAACAAAAAAGGAAATTTTCTCTAAATAAAGAGAATAGAGGGAGTATTTAATTTCTAGTCAAAACAGGAACAAAATCGAAATTGGTGGTTCCAAAACTGTTTTAGAAAACGCCTAAAAGCTGTTCGATTCGAGTTCCACTTTTTTTACTATCGGAATCGACAATTTTGAAATCGAAACCAATGATTTTGAAAACATGGTCATGCCTAGATTTAGCCGCTCTCTCTCCCTTTCTTCATTAAAAATTTTCTTCCCTTCTCTTCGGTTAAACACAAAAATCAAGTATGTAGATAAGGGGAGGGGCCCCTCTGATTATTTTTAGTTTTGTTACAAAATTTTTTTTTAAAATTAATTACATATCCTTGTCTATTTGGCATAAATCTATGCTATTTATGTTTCTGCTATTTTTATGATTTATTTTCATCTTGGGTGAAGTTTATGATCTTTCCATTTTGCGTAGAGTATTT
This sequence comes from Jatropha curcas, assembly GCF_041381405.1. Taxonomy (NCBI): domain Eukaryota; kingdom Viridiplantae; phylum Streptophyta; class Magnoliopsida; order Malpighiales; family Euphorbiaceae; genus Jatropha; species Jatropha curcas. Next base: position 21,128,816 of record NC_143157.1, read on the forward strand.
GTTTTGTTTTATTTCGATAAGTGCAGTATGCAGAGATTTTTTAAATACATGATGATCTCTATTTTTTGGAGTTCGGCAGTACAATTTGTTCTTTCATTGAATTTAGTGGTTCAAATCCTTTATGTTCGTCATAAGCAATTAGTTCATGGATAATTAGACCATATATGGAAGATTCAGAGAGTTTATCTAGCCAATCACTTTGAAGATTTATTAATTTTTTCAAGTTCACATCCAATTTTCTTTAGAATTTCTTATTAGATCAGTGTACTATAATTATTTTAGTGATAATAATTTTATTCTATATCTAATCATCAGGAGAAAAATTATACCCCCTTATATTATTTGCATTGATTTATAAATATATATTTATAAAGACCGGTCATATGCGGTTTGTTACTTATACATTGGACGTACACTTGTTTACTCTTAAATAAATATCGTGAATTAAATTCTCATCGACCACATACTATGTATGAGCAGATTTCAAAATTAGATGGTAAAATTCATCATATTATATTGTATTATTACTCATTCAACTATCAATTAAAATTAAATTCATCTTTAATATTGAATATAATAAATTAAGCATACGTATTGACCTAACAAGTGACAACTGGTCTCAAGTTTTCGTTTGAATTTATTAGATTTATATATATAATTTAATATTCAAGACGGTCATAAGCAGTATTTTTTTTTTAAAGTATTGTCATAACCAGAAATTTAAGTAATATACTTACTCGGTTCCACTTTAATAGTTATAAATGAATATTTTACCTTATTTCATTTTAAATCCTCATTTAAGATTTTGAAAGTTTATTAATTATTTTTTTTCAAAGTTTATCTATATTTTATAGAAAACTTAATTGATGAGCTTTTAATTTTAAAAAAGACAATTTAAACATTCTGCCATACATTTTTAAAAAATCAATGCATTCTAATTATTTTTTTAATCCTTTTAAAAAAAAATCAAATGTTACTATTAAAGTGAAATGGATAAAGTAATATTTAATTCCAGCATGCACATTTTTTCGGTGCCACGTTCTAGATAATGTTGCTACTGGTCCATTAAAAATTAGAAAACTATCCTTCAATTTTATAACAAAAAGATGTAGAAAATTTGCTGCTAATGAATCAAACTTGCAATTCAACATTACAGTCAATACCTGATCTTTTTCTTATTATTTTTTTTTTCTTACAGAGAAAGAGTCAAATATCAATCTTATTATTATTATTTTTTTTTTTTGTGTGTGAGCTAACAAAAAGGACAAGTTTTAGACGTCAATATCTGTTAAAACTTAAAATAGAATACATAATTCTGTCTCCATCATTAAATATTTGTCACATTTGAAATTTTAAATTTTTAAAAAAATCATTAAATTTATCTAAATCACAATAGATTATTGAGTAAATTGACTATATTACTCTTAATTTAATATATCCAAACACCAAATTTTTTAGGAACAATAATTATCAATCATATATATATAATGGTAAATATGGAAAAAAATTATTGCCCTTTGAAACTATAAATGTGACTAATATTTTCAAATATAATATTTTCTGAAATATAACAAATATTTAGGATGAAGGTTGGAAGTTCATTTGATTATTATAAGTTGATTCCTTATAATGTCCCATTTGACATTTCTTTACAAGTGGATGACTATTCAATTTCCTACTTTACTAAAGTATACTAGTCATTGTCTCTTTCGATTTAATCCTTTAGATAAGTTTATTGTTAGATAGAAGGATTAAGCAGTATAACCAAGATAAAATTAATCGATCAGTTGTGATTTGATTGGTCTTTTTACTAGTGCAAGAAGTGCGAAGTTTTAAGTTTGACTTTTTATTTATAATAAGTGAATTCATTAGGGATTGACCATTTATTTGTAATTTACCACTTATTTGGAACAGTTTGAGGAATTCATTTAGAAATTCATATTTTTGTATTTGGAATGAAAAGAAAAAATGTATTTTAATTTTAGGACTTCAATTCTATGGAATTAAATATAACTACATCAAATTTCACAAAAATAAATGGAATTTCTAAATGAATTGAACAAAATTATGCAATCCAACTTTGTATGGCAAAACTGTCGTTCTCCTTTTACAAAGTCAATTTTTTAATTTTTCGCTTATTTAACTTATTTATTTTATAAAACTTGATCAAAACCATTTCAAAAATTTATTTTTTAGAAAAATATTTTCTTATTATTGTGTTTTTTATTTTATACTTTTAGCTTTTATTTTAATAATTTTAGCATTTTTTTACTATTGACGAGAGAGATTCAAATTAAACATACATTTATCACTAAATTAAATGCACTAATTTTATTAATATTATTTTTATTTTATATATTTAATTTAATAAAAACATAAAAAAATTATATAGCATAACATAAATATAATTGGTAATTATTATTTATTTTTGTGAAATTGCCATTTTAAGAATATTTTAGGAAACAAAAGGAAATGAATTTTCAATTATGAATTTAATAAATACATGATTATGTGAAATTCAATTGAATTACATATTATAAATTAATCATACCAAATATGAAATGAACTCCACGAGAATTCATTTATAAATGTAGAATTTATTCATTTATACCAAACCGAGAGTAAATGTATAATTTATTCACAAATAAGTTATATATTTTGAATTTATTTACATGAAACCAAGCTGAAAATTTTCATTAATGTAAAAAGAATGTCAACTAACAAGAATTTATAAATAACATGTAAAACCCAATTTAATCTGCCGTTGGCAAAATAGATTTGAGGACAATTAAATTCATTATTTATATATATAGTCATCGGATGTTCTAATTCATGCTTAGTCATCACAAATTACATACCGATGGCCTTCTCAAACCCAGCTTTTGCCCACGCTCTCTACTGTTCAGCAAATCCTGCAAAGAAAATCCCAAGAGCTTGTGCCAATAACCCCAACGACATGCCAATCTCCTCCTCTCAAGCATGGAGCAATATTCTGCAAAACCAATCCTTGGTATGTTTAATTATCTTCTCTACCTATAAATCATTCAAAAAATTTTTTCTGATAATCAGTGGAGTACTAACGTAAGGACACTATATATATGTGTGTGTGTGTATATATATATTTTTTTTCTTTTTCAAGGATAAAATGTGCAATAGAAGATTAAAGAAGCTGAAAGAAGCAAAAATTGAGCTTACCAAAGTTTCAGAAGAGGAAGATCATCTGTCAGTGAAAAGTTTAACAATGATCGATTCGATCCGACGCCTAGGCATTGAATATCATTTTCAAGATGAGATTAATGAAGTTTTAGAAAATCACTATAAGAAGATATCTACTGGTTATACCCATCCAGATGATGATCTATTTGAAGTTGCTCTTGGCTTTCGATTGTTAAGAGAGCAAGGTTACTATGTACCTCCAGGTCAGTTAATTTCAGTAAATATTGTTTAAAGTTTATCATATTTTATTTATAATATCTACTGCAGATTTATTTAAAAAATTCAAGAACAAGGATGGAAAGTTCAGACAAGAATTAGGTGAAGACATCAAGGGACTAATAGAATTATACGAAGCATCTCAATTAAGCATTCAAGGTGAAGATATTCTTGATGAAGCTCAAGATTTTAGTGGTCATCTTCTTACTGCATCAACATTGCATCTTGATGATTATGAAGCTGGAATTGTTTTAAATACATTGAAGAATCCATACCACAAGACCTTAGCAAGGTCAATGTTTAAAAACAATTTAAATAATTTCAAATTAAGCAGAAACAAATCTAAAGATGTCTTTATGGAACTTGCCAAGTTAGATTTCAACATGCTTCAATCCTTTCATCGAGATGAAATTATTCATATTTCCAAGTAAGTTCAATTTGCAAGTATTTTTGGGTAAAGTTAATTAGGATTATTGTTTCTTAAAACTTAATTTTGTAACTGAAGATGGTGGAGAAACGACATTGGATTTGCAACCGAGATGAAGTTTACTACAGGCCAACCACTTGAATGGCTCTCATGGCCCTTGACAAGCCTTACAAATCCAAGCTTATCAGCACAAAGAGTCGAGCTAGCAAAAGTCCTTTCTCTTTTCCACTTTATACAAGACATTTTCCATTTTTATGGGTCTAATATCGACCGACTTACTCATTTCGTGCAAGCCATTAATAGGTAAGGATACATTCAAAATTAATCCTAGTTCACATAACTCGGTGCAGAACCTCGCATCTCCATCTAGTATATTCAAGATTATAATAACAAGTGTAGGAATAATTTATTTTCATCACCTGCAGGTGGGACATTGGCGCTGCAAATGACTTAGCAGAGTGTATGAAGATGTGTCTAAAGGTTCTTTACGACATTACTGATGAAATTGCTTACAAGACATACAGAGAGTATGGATATAACCCAAAACGCTCATTGAAAAAAGCGGTATATATGCAATTTTTTTATTTTTACTCAAAGGTTATTAACATGAATGATCTAATACAATTGATATGCTTATTAATCTACAGTGGATAAAACTGTGCAATGCATTTCTAGGAGAAGCGAAATGGGCAGCTGTTGGGCAGTTGCCAAAGGCTGAGTACTATCTAAAGATTGCAAATTTTACATCAGCAGTAAATGTGGTGTTAGTTCACATCTTTTTTCTCTTGGGTGAGGCTTTAACAATGGAAACAATAAATCTTGTTGATGATGATCCTGCCGTTATATCTTCCGTGGCCTCCATTTTTCGTCTCTCCCATGGCTTAAATAATACCAAGGTAATTAATTAGTATATAATACACTTTAGTTCTTGAGCCATTACATAATTATGGCTAAAACACTTTATTCTTTAGACAAGTTTTAAAATTTTCTTTGGAGTTGGTTTAAGAATTGACAATTATAATTATAGTCTGCTGATAAGTGCATATAAACAATCTGATAATAGATCATAATATAATATTTAACTATGTATGGTTGAATTTTAAAATAGGATGAGGATGGAATTAGCGGGTTTACATACAAGAAATGCTACATGAGGCAATATCCATTGTCTTCTTTCCAAGAAGCTAAAAAGCATTCTATGGAGATGATTTCAGATGCATGGAAGGAACTGAACAAGCAATGTCTCTCTCCAAATCCATTTTCACCATCTTTCATTAGGGCTGCTCTTAATTGTGCAAGATTGGCTTCTTTAATTTATGGCTTTAATGACAATCATAATCTCCCAAGGCTCCAAGAAAACATCAAGTCTCTAATCTTTGAGAGGATTGCAATTTAAGTGGTTATCACCAAATAGGGGGCAATTCTAATAGTTTTTGTACATATAATTGTATCATATTAAAAATAATTTATAATAACAATCTTCCAATCACATTTCACTAAAAGAGGGAAAAATAAATTGTAAATAAGTCTTGTCTCCACTTATTGTATATATTTGTTGAATATAAAATTAATTTAATGGAGCAAACAAAAGTATAAATATATTTCTAAAGAAATAAATAATTCTTTTATTTAAAATACCTTTTATATGTTACTTAATGTATAAGATAATTGCATATATTTAATCAAAGACTAATCTTCCTAAATTACTTAAATTTCCCAAAATATATATATGATATCATTTGACAAAGGTCAGCTCCATTCAAATAAATAAATAAGTTCACGAATAGTGGTTTCGTCGCAATTAAGGCTCCTCACTCCTCCTTACATGTGTGTTTAGCAAGAATCGAATTAAAGAGCTTTTTCCACATACTCATTCTGCACTATCAATTGAGACAAAACCGGTAGATGTCTTTCTTTAATTATTATTTAATGTATTAGCATAAATTTGCTGACAACAGAATATATATATATATATATATATATATATATATATATATATATATATATATATATATATATATATATATATATATATATATATATATATATCTCACCGAGTCAAATGTTGATATAAATATTTTTTGTATAAACTAAATAATATTTGTCAGGTTCTTATTTTAAAACTACTTAAATCATCTGTCAATCCATTATCTGACGATTTGTCTAAAATAAATAATTGTTTAGCCGCCAATAATCTGACGGCGGCAACTACAAGTTGTTTATAATTTAGATGATTCTTATTTTAAAGTGATTCAATGTATGCAAGATAGTGGTTCTCATCAATTCAAGCAATCAATTTTTTTTAATATATATGTAACACAATTATAACTGAATTATATATTGCCTTTGATTTTAATTATGCCTAATTTGATACTATAGTAGTTTGTCTTTTAAACCAAGCCTGTTGCTGATTTTTTTTTTTTTTTTTTTCCCTTCTGTTTGTATGTTGTGTTTTTCTTAATTGATCATGGAAGTACTTATGTATGTTGGTCTTCTCAAACCTGCGTTATATGCTATTTGTAGTCGTCAATTTTACTTATTGCAAGTAAATGGAATTTAATTTAATAATTTTTATTAATTTATGTTTTCATTAATTTTTATTGTAATTTATAATATTATGAATAATTTATAGTACAAAATATTTAAAAGCGTTCATAAAATAAAAAAAAAAACATTTTATGAAATGATGAAATAAAAAATTCAATAATTAAATAATTCGTCAAGAAAATAATGATATAAAATATTATTATAACAATCAAATGTTCATGAAATAAAATTACTTATCAACTAATTTAAATTTTCTTATAATAATTTAAAATTAATACACTTAATATTTTCATATATAATATAATATCAAAAACTATCTGTATAATAAAATTATGAAAAAATAATATTAGCTATTATAATAATTACTATATTAATCATTGTTTTAGAGCGGTGTTTATAATTTTGGTATTTCTTTTATTTTCGATAAAATTTATGAGCATATAATTAATAATATAACATTATACATAATTTATATTTTATATATATCTCTATTGAGATTTATTTTCTATTTTATATTCGATGATAGATTTTATAATATATTTCTTAATAAATAATAATAAATAATATTTATTTTTTATAAAATAAGTTACTTGGAGGAAATAATTAAAATCAATTAAATTAAAAATAATAATTAAACATACTTGATTCATCCTAGATTAATATTATTATGACAATGACTAATATCTAAACTCAATTTAAGGTTGTACTCGGCAACAATTTTTTAAACAGCTTTTAGCTTTTTGATTAGTCAAAACGCTAAACGTTACTTTTTATAGTATTCAATAATATAGTGTTTGAACTAGCTTCTAAAGATTAAGATAATATTCTACAAAAAGTTAATTTATGTAACGACGTTTCATGAAATCTACTTAGGGTTTGTTCGGCAAAATTAATTGTTTTGATAGTTGTTAGCTGTTTTAGTAGTGTTTAGCTGTTAGATATTTTAATAGCTTTTAAAAAAACGTTAAAGCTAAACATTACATAGGATAAGTTTTTATAAAAACTACCTTAATCTCCAAAAGCTAATTCAAAAGCTATGTTATCGAATATTATAAAAAATAGCGTTTAACATTCTGATCTAAAAGCTACTTAAGAAGCTGTTGTCGAACACAAACTCAAACAAGTACCAATTAGATGCTACTATAACTAACAACTTATCAAAATAACTAATTTTGATGAACATATTCTAAAACTTAATTAGAAATTTATAAATAAAAAAGTAATAAATACAAAATTAAATCACAGGCTATCAAGGTTTTAGTAACCAAACCGGTCATTAAATCAGTGAAGAAAGAAGTTCATTGAGCTAAAGGATTTGATCGAGTTCAATACGGTTTAACCGAATATTGATATAATATTTTTAAATATATTTTGCAGATATAAATAACAATATAAAATTTATAAGTACTAAATACTTCTTTTTGAAAAAGGTATATATAATATTATCCTTTTAACTTAAGCTGTTAAATCCATTTCAATTTTTTTTTTTTTTTGGTTTTTTATTTTTCTTAAATACAATGTTCGTGCCAAAGGGAAAAGGAAAAAAAAAAAAAAAAAAAAGGAATAAAAGAGTGAGGGAGCAACATCGCAAGATAAAACAAACGCTATTTAACAATAACTTTTTAAGTTGTTTTTAGTGTTTTGATTGATAAAAAATGTTATTTTAGTGTTTGTTAATATTGCGTTTGAACAAGCTTTTAGGATTAATATAGTATTTTGTAAAAAATTAATTCATATAATATTTAACTTTTAGCGTTTTATGAAAAGCTACTAAAACAGCCACTAAAATAGCTACCAAAACAGCTACCAAAATAGTTAATTTTGCCGATCAGACTCAAAGTTTGGCTGGTAAACACAATAATTAAAAAGAAAAAGGAAAAAGCCCAAGTAAATATAAACTTGAAAGACTGGATTTTCGTTTTTCCCTTTGCTAACCAGCAAATGGTACTGTGAAAGAAGGGATGCTCTCTAATGCTCTTCGCAAACGTTCTTCATTAAAATTGGTTTCAATTCTTTTGTCTTTCTCAAGAACTGAATTAAATGTCTACGCATAAGAACATGTAATTGTATTATTCCATCCATTCCTAAATATTTTATCCATTTTCACTGGTTTTAGCCTATCCTTATCTAGTTTTTTAGCCTTCAGTCTTAAATATCAAATGAGACCGGACTACGGTCTTATTCTGATTAAACCAGTCAAATCGATAAACTCTATTTGATTCTCACAACTATGCGAATTATATAATATAACGAATATGAATACAAACAATATACAACGTATTTTTTTAAATAGTAATAAAGATTAAAGTCAAATGTATAGAATATAATTCACTAAACATACTTAACATTATCTTGAAAGATAATATATCATCCCTAAAAAATTTTTAATATTGTGTCCAAATATTTCTAAAAGAATAAGAGAAAATTTATGAGAATGAAAGATTATTTTGCGAATTTTTGAAATTTTTACAAAATTAGAAATTAAGTATGGTAGTTTCAGGTTTTGATAATGCGTTAGCTCTTGGTTGTGGTATTGACCAGGGCGTCCAATCAGTTGGGTAGAGCTAGAAGTTTACCTTCTTTTACTCTTTCAAATATATAAATAAAATGAATCCTAAAATAGGTCATAATGAACCAATCGAAATAGATCATTCAAATGAATATGTCATCACTTTCTCCAATCTTTTGGCTATCATTGAAGCTATAGATTGAATTTTTTAGTGTTTCAAGTTGCATTGAAAACTATATATTTTAATCTTGGCATTGTTAAGGAAAAAAAACCTGAACAAAAATAATTACAGATATTTCCATACAATCTGGACAAAGAATACCTAAAAGAACTCTTCTTGAGTTAAGAAGGTTTTATAGTGAATACCTAACAAAACCTTTATGTAGTTTTTTAATTCATTTATCAATTATCACTCGTGTTTTCTGCACTTAACTTTATTTTATTTAAAAACCCATTAGTATGAGAGTGATGCTTTGCTATATTAATTGCACGACCCGTATGCTTACGGTATGCGAGATGGCATCCATTATACATATTCTCTAAACGTGTTTTCTATACCCTTTGGAACATGCATTAGCCAAAAGGAATCAATCAGACTAAGAACGAATCATTCATACGAAGAATGGTTTAAAACAACTCAAAAAAAATGTGGCTCAAATGAGTTTAAGTCCAAATAAACACCTCGATTCGCTTTAGCAGAACAAACAAGGTGCTTAGTCGAGACCTCACAACAGAACATACTAAGGTGCGGGGAAACAGTGCGCTTGGGTATGCCTCAGTCCCAACAGTCACTTGAAACGCTTCCTTAGACATAGCATTAGCATTTTTATTTGATCTAGGTAAAATAATTATTTCGTCCCGAATTTTTACAAAATTAATTATTTTGTCCTCCTATTTTTGTGTATTAGATATTTAATCTTTAAAATTTGGTTGTCTTATTAAATATTCCTTCAATTCGAAATCAATTCTTTTTTCCATTAAATGACACTAAAACATAAAAGAGAGGAGACAGATATTTTGAACTAACGAATAAACCCTTAACAAAATCTGGAAAAACTATTTCACATGAACCCATTATCATTGACAACCATAAAATGACCACAAATACAGTATTCCTCGGAGCCACTATCATAATCACCACTACCAACAAAAGAGCATCATCATCACAACTAACCACCATCGCGAAGTGCATTTTTCAGTTGAAGCTAGAGTTTGTGAAAAAAATGGAAAACCTTCTCAAATCAGAGATTGATAAAATTTTATCACAGTTCATTTTCACCTTCAAACAGCAAAACAAGTATTTAGCAATCAAACAACACAGAATAGCATAGTTACATGATTTCTATACTCTTAAAAATTATGAGAAAATAAAAGAAAATCAGCATCCAAAAGAGAGAGAAATTGACAAACAACTTGACACAGTAACGATACAAAACTTGATTAAAGAAATAAAAATAGAAATAAAATAAATAAAACCCAAGGAAAGGAAGAGTTACCCATAAGGAAACGATTGAGTTTCTTCGGGAGATGGAAAGATGAAAGAATAGAAAACTGAGAGGAAAAATTCCGACTATTGCAAAGAAGAAGAAGATAGTGATTATCATGAGAATAGAAAGAGTGGATTAAGAGGCATTTAACATAATATTTTTCTTTTTGAAATACCCAATCTCAAAATCAACAACCATTCTAAAAATCAACACTGGATCTCAAAATCAACAATCGTACCCCTAAATACCTTCAATACCATGCGGCTTTGCAAAAGATAATAGATGGTGAAGAAGATGAGAGAAGTGTTGGGTTTGGGTTCCCTTCCTATGTGGTAAAAGCCCATATTTTGAAGTCCACTAACTAATTATTGTTTTACAATTATGCCCCTCAACTAACAGCCATATTCCTAATATTTTTTGGCTCTCATTTGATCGACACACAACCAGAAATCGTGTGAGAAAAACAGAGGAGAGGAGAGGGTTTTTCTGCACAGCCCCATCCAGCACCAGCCACCGTGTTCTGGAGATTCTTGGAGTTTCAACCGTTGGATCATTGTGATATTTGGATATGTTGTTCTTTGCTTTCTGTTCTTGATTCTCACCGTAGGGATTTTCATTTGGAGGTTCAGAGATTGAGTTCTGGGTCTGAATCCGAAGCTGTCCTGTTCTGCTTCTAGCTCTGCATAGCTTCATCTTCTTCAGCGTTTTCGGCAGTCATCCTTTGTCGGATTGAGCTGATTTTTGGTGAGCTTGTTCCTAACATCCAACTCTTGATTCTGGCTGATCAGTTTAATTTTTGGATGAGTAGAAAATTTTTAAATGTATTGAGAACAGCAGCTGTGTTTTGTGATCACTCTATTGTGTTCCCACACATTTATTTGTGGTTGTTTGTGGTATAGCTACATATTTTGATGGTTGTAGCTTGTTGTAAGTTGTAAGACAATATTTGTGATAGTGAACTTTATTTTCTTGGACCGGAGGAGAGGTCCCGTGGTTTTTATCCTTCACACCGGAGGAGTTTTCCACGTAAAAAGATTTGTGTTCATGTGGTGAATGTTATTTTTGATTGTGTATGATTTGGGACAGCTTGTGTTGCTTGAATTTGTTGCTCATTGTTACTCCTAATAGATTCATTCAAGTGGGGAAGTTTTTGTTGTGAGGTCAGATTTTGTGTTACTTCCCATCACAGTGGTATCAGAGCTGCAGTTATTTTGTTGATTGAGCATTTTTGCTTGTTTGAATTATGGAGGTAAATATGAGTAAAATGATTTGTTTGGATGGCACAAACTATCACACTTGGAAAGGAAAGATGAAAGACCTTTTGTTTTTAAAGAAACTACATTTGCCTGTATTTGCTACTAGTAAGCCTGAGTCTAAGTCTGATGAAGAATGAGAGTTTGAGCATCAGCAAGTATGTGGTTTTCTTAGGCAATGGGTTGAGGATAATGTATATAATCATATTGTTAATGATACAAATGCCAAAACTTTGTGGGAAAAGCTAGAATCTTTGTATGCTTCTAAAACTGGTAACAACAAGTTGTTCTTACTTAAGCAAGCCATACGCCTGCAGTACAAAGAAGGGAGCTCAGTACTTGACCATGTAAATGAATTTCAGGGTATCTTTGATCAGTTATCCAATATGGGTGTCAAGTTTGATGAGGACATTATGGGACTTTGGTTGTTGAATACACTTCCTGACTCTTGGGAAAACTTTAGGGTATCTTTGACAAATTCTGCTCCTGATGGTGTTGTAACTATGCAGTATGTGAAGAGTGGTGTTCTGAATGAAGAAGTAAGAAGGAGAACTCAGGGCGCTTCCACATCACAGTCAGATATTTTGGTTACTGAAAACAGGGGGAGAAGCAAGAGTAGAAGTCATGATCACAACAGTAGAAGCAAGAGTAGGAGTAAATCAAAGTCAAGGTATAAGAGCCTTGAATGTCATTATTGTGGTAAATCTGGGCATATCAAACGGTACTGTTACAAGTGGAAAAAGGATAACAAAACCAATAAAGGCAAGCAAGAAAAGAATGGCAATGATGAAAATGGTGATCGTGTCAGTGTTGCTAATTTAGTTGATTTGGCTGTTGTTCATGATGGAAGTATGATTAATGTTGCTAGCAATGAGGTTCTTTGGGTACTTGATAGTGGAGCTGCACACCATGTTGCTACAAAGAAAGAATTCTTCACATCTTACACTCCTGGTGATTTTGGAACTTTACGGATGGGAAATGGATCTGTATCCAAAGTAGTGGGCATTGGCAATGTAACTGTGGTGACCAACCTTGGTATGAAGTTGATACTTAAGAATGTTAAACATGCGCCAGATGTGAGGTTGAATTTGATATCCTGTGACGCTTTATATAATGATGGATATGGCACCAATTTGTTTAATCATGGCATTGTTTATAAAGGCTCTTTGGTTGTGGCTAAAGGGTTTAGAGGTTCAGGTTTGTATTGGCTACTGACTACTATCCCTACAGATCTTGTGAATGCAGTTGAAAATGATAGTTCAACAGAATTATGGCACAAGAGATTGAGTCACATCAGTGAAAAGGGTCTGAATATTCTAGCTAAGAAGAATTTGCTTTCTGGTTTGCAAGGTGGAGAGTTAGACACTTGTGAGCATTGTTTGGCTGGAAAACAGAAACGGGTCTCCTTTAAACATCATCCTCCTTCTAGAAAAGAAGAGTTGTTAGAGCTAATACACTCAGATGTATGTGGTCCTTTGAAGGATAAGTCATTTGGTGGTGCACAGTACTTTGTGACTTTTATTGATGATCACTCAAGAAAGCTTTGGGTTCGTGTGTTAAAGTCAAAGGATCAGGTACTTGGTGCATTTAGAGAATTTCACACTTATGCTGAGAGAGAAACAGGTAAAAAGTTGAAATGTGTTCGTACTGATAATGGAGGTGAATATTGTGGGCCATTTGATTCTTATTGTCGAGAGCATGGTATCAGACATCAGAAGACACCTCCTAAGACTCCACAGTTGAATGGCTTGGCAGAAAAGATGAACAGAACCTTGATGGAGAGAGTTAGATGTACGCTTTCAGATGCAAAACTACTTAATTCTTTTTGGGGTGAGGCATTGTATGCAGTTGCACATGTCATCAATCTTACTCCTACCGTTCCTTTGAATAATGATGTTCCTAATAGTTTTTGGTATGGTAAGAAGCCTTCATATGATCATCTACGGGTATTTGGGTGCAAATGTTTTGTTCATGTTCCTAAAGATGAAAGGTCCAAGCTAGATGCCAAGACAAGACAGTGTATCTTCATTGGCTACGGTCAAGATGAGTTTGGCTATAGGTGTTATGATCCTATTGAGAAGAAAGTTTATAGAAGTCGTGATGTGGTCTTTATTGAAAATCAGACTATTGAAGATATTGGCAAAGTGGAGAAACCAAAACCTCAAAATAACAGCTTGGTTGATGTAGATCCAGTTCCGTCAGCTTCAACACCTGCTGCAGTTGATGTTAGAAATCAGGTTGATCTTCAGGATAATACTGAAGAGGCAGATGAGGTTGATATTCCTATAGATGATGCAACTGATGATCAGTATGAGACACTTGAGGGACAACAAGAGGCTCCAGTCAGAAGGTCTACCAGAAATCATATTCCATCTACAAGGTATTCTCCTAATGAGTATGTATTGTTGACAGATGCAGATGAGCCAGAATGCTACCAAGAAGCTGTTGAGAGTGAGGAAAAGACAAAATGGATTATTGCTATGAAAGATGAAATGCAATCCTTATATGACAATGATACTTTTGAACTGGTGAAGCTTCCTAAAGATAGAAAAGCCTTGAAGAATAGGTGGATCTATAAGGTGAAGCATGAAGAGAATTCATCATCCCCTCGGTATAAAGCGAGATTAGTTGTCAAGGGCTTTAGTCAGAGAAAGGGGATTGATTTTGAAGAAATTTTCTCACCAGTGGTTAAGATGTCTTCCATCAGGGTTATCTTGGGTTTAGCTGCTACACTTGATTTAGAGATTGAGCAGATGGATGTGAAAACTGCATTTCTTCATGGTGACTTAGAAGAGGAAATTTATATGGAGCAGCCTGAAGGTTTTGTGGTGAAGGGCAAAGAAAATTATGTTTGCAAGTTGAAAAAGAGCTTGTATGGTTTAAAACAAGCACCAAGGCAGTGGTATAAGAAGTTTGAGTCTGTTATGGTTCAGCAAGGCTACAAAAAGACTACTTCTGATCATTGTGTTTTTGTGCAAAGTTTTTCTGACAATGACTTTATCATTTTGCTGTTGTATGTTGATGATATGCTTATTGTAGGTCCTAACTCCTCCAGAATTATGAATTTGAAGAAAGACTTGAGCAAGTCTTTTTCTATGAAGGATTTAAGCCCGGCAAAGCAGATTCTTGGCATAAAGGTCATTCGTGACAGAAGATGCAAGAAATTATGGCTTTCACAAGAGAAGTATATTGAGAAGGTACTACAACGGTTCAATATGGCTAAGGCTAAGGCTGTAAGTACACCTCTCCCTACATCTATTAGATTGAGTGTGTAGCAGTCTCCTTCCAATGAGCAAGAGAAAGAATTCATGCAAAAGGTTCCTTATGCATCTGCAGTAGGAAGTTTGATGTATGTTATGGTTTGTACTAGACCAGATATAGCTCATGCAGTTGGTACAGTTGGTAGATTTCTTTCTAATCCAGGTAAGGAGCATTGGAATGCAGTTAAATGGATATTGAGATATCTCCGTGGTACTTCAGGTTTGAAGTTGTGTTTTGGGTCTGAAAAGCTTATGCTTTGTGGTTACACTGATTCTGATATGGCTGGGGATATTGATTCTAGAAAGTCTACTTCTGGGTACTTGATTACATTTGCAGGGGGAGCTGTGGCATGGCAATCCAGGTTGCAAAAATGTATTGCTTTATCTACTACAGAGGCTGAGTTCATTGCAGCTACTGAAGCATGCAAGGAGTTGCTATGGATGAAAAAAATTTGTGAATGAGCTTGGCTTTACTCAGGAAAGGTATGTTTTATTTTGCGATAGCCAGAGTGCTATTCATCTTGGTAAGAATCCAACTTTTCATGGTAGATCTAAATATATTGATGTGAGATATCATTGGATCCGTGATGTTTTGGATTCTAAGTCAATTGAGCTTGAGAAGATTCATACGGATGATAATGGTGCTGATATGTGCACAAAGTCTCTACCAAGAATGAAGTTTGAAATATGCCGTTTGAGTGCCGGTTTGGGCACCTCTTCCACATAGTCGGGAAGGGGGAGAATTGTTGGGTTTGGGTTCCCTTCCTATGTGGTAAAAGCCCATATTTTGAAGTCCACTAACTAATTATTGTTTTACAATTATGCCCCTCAACTAACAGCCATATTCCTAATATTTTTTGGCTCTCATTTGATTGACACACAACCAGAAATCGAGTGAGAAAAACAGAGGAGAGGAGAGGGTTTTTCTGCACAGCCCCATCCAGCACCAGCCACCGTGTTCTGGAGATTCTTGGAGTTTCAACCGTTGGATCGTTGTGATTTTTGGCTATGTTGTTCTTTGCTCTCTGTTCTTGATTCTCACCGTAGGGATTTTCATTTGGAGGTTCAGAGATTGAGTTCTGGGTCTGAATCCGAAGCTGTCCTGTTCTGCTTCTAGCTCTGCATAGCTTCATCTTCTTCAGCGTTTTCGGCAGTCATCCTTTGTCGGATTGAGCTGATTTTTGGTGAGCTTGTTCCTAACATCCAACTCTTGATTCTGGCTGATCAGTTTAATTTTTGGATGAGTAGAACATTTTTAAATGTATTGAGAACAGCAACTGTGTTTTGTGATCACTCTATTGTGTTCCCACACATTTATTTGTGGTTGTTTGTGGTATAGCTACATATTTTGATGGTTGTAGCTTGCTGTAAGTTGTAAGACAATATTTGTGATAGTGAACTTTATTTCCTTGGACCGGAGGAGAGGTCCCGTGGTTTTTATCCTTCACACCGGAGGAGTTTTCCACGTAAAAAGATTTGTGTTCATGTGGTGAATGTTATTTTTGATTGTGTATGATTTGGGACAGCTTGTGTTGCTTGAATTTGTTGCTCATTGTTACTCCTAATAGATTCATTCAAGTGGGGAAGTTTTTGTTGTGAGGTCAGATTTTGTGTTACTTCCCATCAAGAAGCTTTTGAGTTCAGTTGGTGATCTAGAGAGACAAACCTTTTGTGATTGCTGTTATAGTGGTGATGGAGCACAAGAAACGACCGGTGATGTAGATGAAGAGGATAAGAAAGAGGAGAGCAGTAGAGATTCAAAAGGTCTCCAAAAGCAAAGAGAGAATGAGAGAAGGATTATTTTATTAAAGGGTATTTCTGTCTTTTCATTATTATTTAATGAAAAAAATTGATTTCGAACTGAAAGAGTATTTAACAAGACTGAATAAAATTTCAAGAACTAACTATTAAATATACAAAAATACGAATAATTATTTTTCCTTTAATCTAAAACCATTTTTTGGCCTTGAAAACTTGTATAAAATGATAGAAACAACAAGAAACAAATAAGAAATTGAATTATAAAATGTGGCGGAAATTTTTTTATGCAATTGATAATTAGTTAAGTATGGAGACATTGTAAATATAGTAATTGTTAAAAATATTTATTGAAAGACAAATAGATATTTATGATATGATAAATTGTAATTTGATTGATCATGAAAAATTGGTTTTGTTTTTTAAAAATAAATAAGCATGTGAATAGAAGACTTATAAGTTGGTGGATAAGGGAAAAATATAAATTCTAATTTAAGTGTAATCACTTGTGACGAGAGAGAGAAAAAATAGTATAAAAATCAACAAATAATGGTTAAATTATAATAGTGGATTAAATATATATATATTTTTTTTTGTTAGAGTTAAGACGTGTAAATTTCTATTTGGGTTATAGTTTTAGAGTGCGTAAAACCTTTTTTTTCCCCTTAAAGAGAGAAATATTTAGTTTAATTTATCATTAGCTTAAAGAGAGAAATATTTGTTGACCATGTTCGAGAAAAAAAACATAAAAAAATAAAAGAACTTTGATGACTAAAAGTCGACAACAAATATATCTTGTGTAAGATCTCTACATTGTGATTTCCTACACGTGTTTCTAGATTTTTCATTTTCTTTGAGAAGCGCGTTTTTAGATTCTTCAGTATTTTAGTAAAATATTAGTATTAATTTGCACATGGTTTTCGCCGCTCATGTTAATTTAATTCAACCTAGGTATTACCAAATCAGCCTTTGTTTTGTTTTGTTTTGTTTTTCTTTTTTTGTTCGGACAAACCAAATCAGTTTTTGTTTGAACATATGGAATAGGTTTTTTTATGATCAAAGAATATTTAGGCACGTTGGTTTTGATTTTTTAATTTTAGTTTTTGTTATACAAATATAAAAGAAAATTATTATAAATTTTATTTATTTTTATTTTTTGATGCGTAAAATAGAAAAAGCTAGGTCATGGTAAAATTATAAAAATCAACAAAGCCTTTGAATCAATGGAAGTAAACTACTGTACTTAACCTGTTAAGGAGTGTTCATCAAACCGCTTAAAATGCATAAATTGACCTAAATTAATCCAAATTATATTAAAACTGTGGTTTTAAAATATTGATGATTTAGTTTAATTTCATAAAATTTAAAAATCAAGTTTTTAATTAAATTCACCGCTTTAGACTCAAAACTGCTTGAATTACACCTAACCTATATATATAAATTCAATTCAATTTTTTTAATGAAAATTTCCTTTGTATTGATTAATTTATATTGGATGGTAAATTATAAGATTAGTTATATTGGATAATAATTAAACAATAATTTCTTATTAATTAGATTATAAATAATGTTCACAGGTTAAAGATTCATGTAAAATTAGATTAATATATATGTATAAACTATATGTATAAACTTTTTATAATTTTTAGTAATAGATATAATTAATTCAAAGTTTAAATTCTGTATTTATAATTTGCTTCATTATTATCTTGCGGACTATATAATATTTTCTGTACTATACTAAAAATGTACATATAAAAAATTAATTTAAAAATTTTCAATAACTATCCAAAACCATGTGTATTTTACTGCATTTTTTTTTTTCATTTTTCATATTTAGTATAATGTTAATCTTTTTCTTTCTTGTTAATTAAATGAATGAGAAACTTTAATTTCTCTTATTTCAAACCCCATGAACAGTTAAACGGAATTAAATCAAATCAAACCGCTTAGTTATCATATTCAAACACGATTGAAACCGACCACGAACGCCCCTACTTGTAACTATAGGATCAATAGTTTAAATTTGGAATCATCTATATATGTTAAAAGGGTTTAATATGAATATTATATCCGATCCGAGCATAGAAAAATATATACCAACAAAATTGTACTTTGTTTTATCAACTCGTTTTATGAAATATAAATTTTTACTATAAATAAGATAAACGAAATCAGAAATATAAAAGATACTGAACAACTGTTACAATTAATAGACAATTTTTCTATTTTATTTTGTATAATTTTCCATTATTTTTTTTAATTTTTATATTATTGGTTTTCTAAATTAGATTTTAAATTAATTGAAAGATTACTTGTCTTCTAATGTTGACTAATAATAAACATGTCCGAAATTCGCAGGTGAACAGATGATTGACACCTCATATAGCATTAGTGTCACATTTATTTCACCAATTTATAGACTAATAAAATAACGAAGCAGCTGTGATAGCATGAAATATCTGGATCTGTAGAAGTATGTATTTTTGGCGTGGCATC
The DNA here is from genome assembly GCF_041381405.1 of Jatropha curcas. Classification (NCBI taxonomy): domain Eukaryota; kingdom Viridiplantae; phylum Streptophyta; class Magnoliopsida; order Malpighiales; family Euphorbiaceae; genus Jatropha; species Jatropha curcas. Next base: position 21,147,988 of record NC_143157.1, read on the forward strand.
AAATCATCGCCGTCAGTGATTGTTAGTTCTGCGTTGAGCATCCTTCATGATTAGCAGTCGGCACAACAGGTTTTCACTCCCTTGAGTTCAACGTTGCACACTCCGACTTTTCAAATGGCAGCCACCTCCTATGGGGTTGGTGAAGTGCAATGTGGACTCAACCCCCTTTTAAGCAGCTAACAGTTATTGTGGAGTTGGATGCTCAATTAGTCTGTAAGGCTGTCAAGGGATCATGTTGGGTATGCTGGTTCAAGATAGCAAGGAATTATTATCTCGCAACATCCATGATATTGTTTGGACTAGAACACAAAACCATATGGCTGCTCATGCTCTTGTTAGAGAAGCTATAAATCATGCTTGTCTTAATTTTGGTCTGTTGTTCCCGACCATATTAAGATAAGAGTATTCTTGTTGCTGATTAGAATTATTAATAAAGTTACCATTTCAAAAAAAAAAAAAAAAAAAAAAAAAAAAAACGAAATTCTTTAAATATTTGGTCCGGTTAATTAGACCCACTAGTGACTATAAATATATATAGCATCAGCTATTCCTTTTCAAATCACTTGAGCTTTACCTCTCCTTACAAATTCAAAGAGTATGGCGTTCTCAAAACCAGCTTTTTCTCCAATCTTCCATTCTCCAATTATTCCTTCAAACAAAATCACAAGAATAACTGCAATTAATTCCAATCATGGAAGGCCAATTCCTAATTCTGCTCAAACAGCGAGGAGCAATGTCTTGGAAAATGAAATTTTGGTATTAATTTTACTACTTTCTTTCATCCTTTCCTTTTTCTTTTTCTTAGTTAATATGGCTAAGACAGGTTTTTCAGTCCTATAGATGATTCTGATATCACTGAGCTAAAATTTTTTTTTCTTGCAGGATAAAATTTGCAATAGACGATTCAAGAAGTTGAAGGAAGCTAAAAATGCATTCAGAAAAGCATTAGAAGAAGATGATGGTCACCTGTCACCTGAAAGTTTAAGAATGATTGATTCGGTCCAGCGTCTTGGCATTGAATATCATTTTCAAGATGAAATCAATGAAGTTTTAGAAACCCAGTATAAGAAGATATCTACTGGTTATACCCATGAGAAACATGATCTTTCTCAAGTTGCCCTTCGCTTTCGATTGTTAAGACAGCAAGGTTACTGGGTGCCAGCAGAAGTATTTAACAAGTTCAAGAACAAGGATGGAAAGTTCAAACAAGAATTAGTTAAAGACACACAGGGACTACTGGAATTATATGAAGCATCTCAATTAAGCATAGGAGAAGATATTCTGGATGAAGCCCGAGTTTTCAGTGGCCCTTTTCTCACTGCATCAACATTGCATCTGGATGATTGTGAAGCTGGAATTGTTTTAAATGCATTGAAGAATCCATACCACAAGACCTTAACAAGATCAATGGTTAAAAACAATTTACATAATCTCAAACTGAGCAGCAACAAATCTAAAGATGTTTTTATGGAACTTGCCAAGTTTGATTTTAACATGCTTCAATCCTTGCATCGAGATGAAATTGTTCATATTTCCAAGTAAGTTTTCAATTCATTAATATTGGGTTTAATTAATTTGGTCTTTAGTGTTTCTAAAATGGAACTTAAATTTGCAACTGAAGATGGTGGAAAGACAACTTCAGATTCGCAGCAGAGATGAAGTTTGGTAGAGAAGAAACACTTGAATGGATCTCATGGCCTATGGCAACTCTTGCAGATCCAAACTTATCAGCACAAAGATTAGAGCTTGCTAAAGTGGTTTCATTGTTCCATTTGATAGAAGATGTTTTCCATTTTTATGGCTCCATTGATCAACTCACTCTCTTTGTACAAGCTGTCAATAGGTAAGCCCATCAATTTTTGAGTTGTCTCCATCCAAGTTGTGAGTTGGAACTAAGTATAATTATTTATTTATTCTTATTAAATACAGATGGGATATTGCTGCTGCAAATTACTTGCCAGAATATATGAAAATGTGCCTGAGGACTCTTTATGACATTACTGATGAAATTGCTGACAAGATATACAATGGATGTGGACATAACCCAAAACGCTCACTTCGGAATGCGGTATGCATCGTGTTGTTATTTTTTTGTCTATTTTCTTGCGCTAAAACTGACATAACCGTATCACAGCAGATAAAAAAATAAATTTTTGTCGAAATAAGTTTTTTTTTCTTTTTTTTATATAAACTACGGTATTTAAATTTTATTATCAGAAATCAGCTCCGGACATATTCACACTTAATCAATTTCTAATAATTTATTGAAAGTAAAAAAAAAATTAGAATAATTTTGTCAAAATCTATTTTATACATAGAAGTTTAAAATAAAAGATTTGAGTTTTGCTATAATTTATTTTAATTCACTGAAATGTAAAACGAAGCTATATCTTCTGAAGGTGATCAATTTTGGTTCTCAAACCGAATTTCTATGTGCAATTAACTTGTTTAAATCGGTTTAGGTTTCATCTATGGAATAAATTAATAAAAATAAAAATTTTTATTAAAATAAATGTATTTTTAATGAAAAAATGAAAAAATATAAAGAATTTTTAAAAAATTTATATTTTCATCGATTTTATTATTACTTTATTTGATCCCTAATCATTTGAATCAAATATTTTCCTTTCTATATTTGATCCCTAATCATTTGAGCTTGAATAATCACCTGCTAACCCAAAATAATCTTACCTACTTGATTCCCGAAGTGACCGAATCAAAAGTGGTCCAAACCAACCCAATTGCCACCTGAAATTTTTTCTCATTTAAACAAGTCAACGTCTACTCGTTACTTACGCTTATATAAACTGAAGTTAACATCTAATTAATAATAAATTTGCTCAATCTACAGTGGACAAAACTGTGCAATGCATTTCTTGGAGCAGCGAAATGGGCGGCGGTTGGGCAGCTGCCAAAGGCTGAACACTATCTAAAGATGGCAAATCGTACATCAGCTGTAAATGTGGTGTTTCTTCACATTTTCTTTCTACTGGGAGAAGCTTTAACTACAAAAACGATAAATCTTGTTGATAATGATCCTGACATTATATCTTCTGCGGCTTCCATTTTTACTCTCTCGGAAAGCTTAAAAACTACCAAGGTAAATAACCAACTACTTGTAATAAATCGCAAAAGTGTGCTTTGATTATTTGTAGATCTTAATAATTAATTTTGCGTTCTTGGATTTAAAATAGGATGAGGATCGCAATGGCGGGTTCGGATCTTACATGAAATGCTATATGAGGGAATACCCTCTGTCTTCTGTCGAAGATTCTAAATTGCATTCTATGGAGATGATTTCAGACTCATGGAAACGGCTCAACAAGCAATGTCTTTCTCCAAATCCATTTTCACCATCTTTCACTAGGGCTGCTCTTAATTGTGCAAGATTAGCTCCATTAGTTTATGGCTTTGATAACAATCACAATCTCCCAAGCCTCCAGAAGAGCATGAAGTCTCTACTTTTTGAGAGAATTGCAATTTAGCTATCCTCTTATATAAGATTTGGATATTCGTTCTATAACAATTTTTATTTTTAGGGTACATCAAAATGGATATGTATAGAAATCCCTGTTGATGAGATGGGATGATAAAATATCTTTTCTCTTTTAAGTAGAGTTTTTATATTTAAAATTTGGGTATATATGGAATAATTTTGAATCTCAGAAGTAAATGTTTTATTTATTTTTGTAGACTTTTTTTGGCTCGAATTCGAATTAAATCGGGCGATTGAGCTTTAGATTTCCAGATGGTTCCAGAGAATAACGATATAGAAAAGAGAGTTTACATTAAGAAATTTTTTTGATGAAATTTTGTGCAAATGTCGCTAAAAAGGGGAAAAAAATTGTAATTATGTTGTTAAAAGATAGGGGAGTTCATTGAAAATAGTAGAGCTACTTTTATTGTTCTCATCATTTTAATTCCAACTTATGAAAAAAAAAAAGAAGCAACACATGACAAATGTTATAATTTTATATAGCATATTTTTTTTCCATTTGTGACAAATTTTATTATAATTATATTTGGTATTGTTGAAGATATTTAGGTTAAAAAAATTATATATTTGAATATAATTTTTATTTTTATATTATCTTTATAGTAGCAAGCTAAATCTCTTTATGAATAAAGTCTTCCATACATATATCGTTTCGTTTATTTTTTTTAAATCCTGTCTAAACAGTACTTGAATTTTAATTTTTTATAAAAAAGTAATTGAGAAAATTAAATATAAAAAATAAAGTTGTTATTTTTAAATATTTAATGAAGTAAACTCTGATTATAGTTCTAGAACAAGTGTATTTTATAGGAAGTATATTTCTCGAAAAATAGGGCCTCTTTAAATCAAACTCTTAGCTGAACTTTCTTGAATGTAGTTGTCAGGTCATTTTAGAGATTTAGTTGAAGTTAGTGAAAGCTTAACTTTGTTGACCCAAACGACAGGCGACAATAAATATGTGGAAGTTGAATGGACATGTGTTTCCGGAATTTTCGTTTCTTATGTTTTTTTTATTGGATTTCCTTTCTTATTTAAAACCTTGTATTGCATATATTGTGGATGGTGGGCTCATGTTATCGATTAAATATTAACTACATGATGACTCGGGCATCACGTGAATATGTGATATTTATATTTTATTTGAAATATTAAATAATTGCAATAAGAAAATTCAAATATTAATAGTAACTATTATTTTTAAAACAAAAATAAAAACAATAAAGTGAACTATTTTAATAACTAATAATCTAAATTATGTATATTCTTGATTTAATCTAAAAACACATTTGAGGGACTATAAATTTTAAATTAAGAGCTAAATATGATTGTTTCATTGGATGAATTGCTTAAAAAAAATATTGTATTGCTCTAAAAATATTCCCAGGTGAATAAATAGGTTTAAAAGCTCAAATGTTTTGATTGATTGAAATAAAAAAAATGCAACCTAAATAACTTCTTTTTATTCATGAACTGAAAACTTTTTGTGAATAAATGTGGTTACGTCTATAATTGAAAGAACTAGGAATTTTATTTTCAAAAATTATTCTTTTTAAATTTATATATCAATTTTAAACAAATAATATTGTAGAGCATTAATTTATTTAAAATAAATAAACTAATACCTTATGATTTTATTTAATAAAATTTAATGTAAATGCATTTTATACTGCTAAACCAAAACTTCTAAACCGAAAAAATCCCTAAATCTATTGAACTAAGCTAAAAATTGAAGTTATAAACTAAGTTTGCTAGAGGATAATGAGTAGTTTAGAAGGTTAATTATGAAATTTGGTAAAGGAATCGGTAACCCATAAGATGGCAGCAGTTAGATGGTGATTTGCTTGAGTTTTTTTTATTTTATATGATATGAAGGAAGTGTTATCTTGTATCAAATTCTTAATAGAAAATCGGTAAGATAGCATATAAACTATGGATTTTAAACAAACAACTCTAATTTTCTTCCATATGGCAGCAAACTATCATCTATTTTTGTATTTTTTTATAATGAGATAGAATACGAAGTTGCATATCTGTTATGTCATGGAACTAAATAAATTACATGGAAATGAATAAGTTTGATTATATATGCGAGAGATCTTAAAATGGCAGCAACCATATTGCTTATTCTTTTATGAGTTTTTGAAATATTAAGATGAGAATTGATGGCAGACCCGTGTCTTGGTGGGAAATGATAATTGCGTTTAGGATAGTTTTTAGCCTATAAATAGAGTTATTTGCTGAATCGGTAGCAGCAAGTTAGACCAAATTCCATAAATTTGGAAAAAATAGAGCTTCCATAATGTTATGAATTTAATCTTTAATTAATAATCAATTTAATAAGAATTATGATGATAAACTTTAATAAATAGAGATGACAAATGAAGTAAAGTGCGAGTTCTGATTGAATGTAAGCAAATTAGCCACTTACAATAGGTTATAATTAGGAATACCGATTTTAGATCGAAATGATAGCTGAGTTATGAATTATCATTATATATATATATATATAGCTGGTGTGCATTTATGTATAAACAAACTTATTAACTATAATGGGAAGTAAAGAATGATTAATAGTGTTATTGGAATATGATTGAATGTTGATATTGCTATTGGAAGGAGGATGGGTATTTGATTTGATTGATTGCCCGATGGATGAATTATGTATATTGATTGAAGAATATTTAATGATACTGTGATTATTTAAATAGGTAAATAGTCCTATTTTTAGGGGAGTGCTGCTAAAATTTCAAGAAAATCTAAGCTAGTTATATTTAATAATTAAGTTAATAGATTTATTTAGAATAGTTCTTTTAACTTGATATATTTAAAATAAAGTTCTTTGTTTAATTTAATTCTTTCCCTCTTTCGAATTCCATTTGGTTCAGATTGCTCTAATTTGCTCACTACTTCAACAAGTTGAATCCAAAATTTGAGTCTTTTCCCATCTAGCATGGTAAATAATAATAGATAGTATTTACCATTTGCATCATACATAAAATCATTACTATACAAAGTTTTTTCTTTATTTATTCATTCTTCAAGTATCAATTATTATGTTATATTATTATTTAATATTTTTATATTTATTTAAATTATATGAATGTCTATTTGCGCTTTTGCATGATAATGTTTAATTATTTAATATGCTTGCTTTTAATTGCATTGTTGGATTATTTGTATTGTGACGTTGATTTGCCTTGTTTGCGTAGAATTGCGATGAAGTGGGCACCATGGGTTTGTGAAGGCAGCTTTTGATACCATCAGCTATGTATAGGGAGATCGGTGCCCCCGTGTGCATCTGGTGATATGGATTTTATAGAAAACCACAAGGTGGCCTCCTGTTGGTAATGGAAAAAAAAAAGAGAGGATGAAAAAAAAATATATAAGAGGGCTGATCAAGTGAGGATTAGACTAGTCGGCCATGTATGAGGATCGACTACCTGGTGTACACATTTGAGAGGGTTGGCCATGTGTAAAGACAATCATTGGGGGTTTCAATGACGCCACTGACTAATTTCCACTTGTTTGATTATTAGAAAGTGTGATTATTTGTAGGTGCTGATGTTTTCCCATATGTTTGATTGATTGTGTTCATTTTAGTATTTTAGAAAGCATTTCATGTGAATGCCTATGTGATGCATTAATTATTATTCATTATAAAACCACTCTTTTATTTAATTTTTCCAAAAAGTAGATTTCTGACTGTTCTGGGTAAAGCTCTGTTTCCTTCACCGCAGAGCTAGAAACGTAACGTTTAGTGTCGGCAGTTATTTAAATTATGTAGCTATATATATAAGAACTTATTTATATCTATCTGTTAATGAATATGTAATTATAGATTTATAACCGGTAAACTTAGGTGGATGTTATGTGAATGCATGAACCAGTTAGCCCATATTATAGATGTTTTGTATTATAATTAGGCTAAGCTATGAATATTTGAGATTCTAGATTTGGCTAGATTACAATGTAACTATGAGACTTATTATGTATAGCAATATGGGCTGACTGTTTTGAAAGTCATATTAATATGGTTGAATTTAGTGGTTCAAGCTTACCATGGATCTCAAGGGCCTTATACTTATCTGAGCCCTAATGCCTGTCCAGTCCATGGTTTCAGGTCGTGACAATAATTAATCAACATAATTAAATAACAATAATAGTTAGCCTAATATATATAATTTTTTTAGCTCCCCTAAAATAATTGTCACAATTGGCTTCACCCCTGACTGCAACTATACCAACTATACAATTAAGCAGCTTAAATAAAAAAAAGGGCTAAATATATCAAATCATAATAGAAAATAGAAAAGGGCAGAATAGGTAAAGAAGCTAAAATTACAGTTTTCACAGGGATTTCCGGTTTCATTTATATATATATATAATAATATAATGTGTAACTTAATCCTTTTTCACACATACCCATTAAAAATGCTGCCATTTTTTTTTTCCCCAAGTGCGGTTACATGCTGAATTGATGATTAATTCGATAATAATTTACTAAATTATTTAATTTTGTATTCTATTTAATAGTTATTTACTAAATTCCTCACATGCTTTTTTTTTTTAAAAAGAAAATTATTTTATTTTTAACATTATGTTGTATTTGCTAATGTGTCAGCTTTACGATGGAGTTAGCCAAGCAGTTAAATATTAGTGAACATTAGTACTTTTATGTTCCGAATTAATTTTTTTTTTTTGACACATGCTCCTTAATTAATTAATCATCAATTGACTAAGAAAAAAAAGGATAGTTGGAGTTGATTTAACATCATACAGGCCATTAATATAATTTAACAACAATGAGAATATCAAGGGAAGTTTTCGTTGAGTTAATAGAAATTTCATCAATTGCTTTATTAATTACTGCATGATTTATATTTATATTATACTTGAATTCTATTGATTTTATAAAACTAATTACTCTTCAAATTATAATTTTTTAAATATAATAAGTAATAATTAAATATCTATAATATATAATATACAAAGTACCAAAATAGAAAGGAAACATTGAGATTGCCAAAAACACCCTTATTAAATTTATAAATTGATAAAAATATCATTAAGAATTTTAATTTTATCAGTTGAAAAATTAAAGATAATATTTAAATCTAAATTATATTTGATAAATTAAAAAATTATATTATATGATAAGGTATATAATAAGTATGATAAGGATATAATGTGATTAAGGATTTTAATTTTATTGGTTGAATAAATAAAGATAATTTAAATTTGATTGAAAATATTAATTTTTTATTTACATTTAAATTCTATTGGATAAAATTTAAAAATTATATATATATATATATATATATATATATATATATATATTAAATAAGATAAAAATATAATATTGATAGTTGTTATTTTTATAGTATTTTTAATATAGTTTTTATTAGGATTTTTAGTATTTTTTATTACTTTAAGAATTTTTGATTTAGTTTTATCTCTGTTTTTGTTCAAAGTTTCCTTGAATCATAATTCACTTGATCTTAAGGAAATTTGTAGGGTTTTGGCACAGAAAAGAGCAAAATAAAGCAAAACACTTAGGCTCTAGCACGCTCTGCCCATGTTGGATTCAAGGAAAATCATGTAGAGACTCAGACTCTAGCACGCCTAAGCCGTGTTATATGGCACGCCTGTGCCAAAAGAGGACATCAACCCAAAGGTGTGCTTGCTTAAGCACGGCCCGTGCTGCATCTCATCTTGGAGACTCAGAGCCTAGCACACCCTAGCCGTGCTATGTGGTACGCCCGTGCCACAAATCCTTATCTAGGCATGCCCTTGAGCACGACTCGTGCTAAACCTTACTTAGAACTCAGGTTCCAGCACCCTCGTGCTGTGAATCAAGTGTTGTTTTGAGTTACGAACACCAACTAATCCCTATCACTTACATGGGTCCACTTGAGATATTTTCCTGACATGCAAATCAAGTTCTAATCCTATTTAGGTGCATGGAAGAGTCCTAATTAGGAAGAAATTCAAAACCTAAACAGTTTCCTACTTCCAAAAAGATTTTTTACTTAATGAGGACTCTATTTCCTAAATGAAGTCAGATTTTCTCCAAGAAATCTATATAAAGAGAGGAGATATCTCCAGTTTGGATAATTTTTGTTCTATTATTTTTCTCTCTCTCCAAGACTTCAAGTGTTCAAGATTTGTGCCAAGATTCAAGGAAGCCATCCAGAATTAATTATTGACTAGTTTTTATCTCTAAACTCTTAATCTTATTTTATTCTTTCATTATTCTGATTGGTTATGGAGTTTTTATCAAGCATTATTGAGTTTTATTTAATTATTATGTCGAACTAAACTCTCATACTAGGGATTTGATGTAGCTTAATTTTCTTTTCAATTTATAATATTAGATTTATTTTTCTTTGTTCAAAGTATAATTTAGTATTGAACTTAATGCTTCCAGATAGAGTTTCTCCCCTGGATTGATTTATTTCATTAATCACTATTGGGAGAAGGGGATTTGATATGAAAAAGGTAATAAATTACATGAGAATAATAACTTGATACGGAAGCTATATGGTTTGACTCATGGGGGTTTTCATAAGTTAATGACCTTAGGTTATGAATTGACAAAACAAACCATAAAACTTAATGATTTAATTCATGTTTGATTTCATTATTGGAAGATAGGTAATTAGACCGGGTTAAAATAGCTAAAAATACATTGGGAGAGCTTGTTAGTGATTTTAGGGTTGTTTCCCCTACTTAAATAATTAAAATTGATTAATGAACTAATAAAATAAATTGGAAAGAATTAAATGAAGTCAAAATCCCTAGTAGCTTTTAATCCTTGATTCTTTTAATAAAAAATTGCCTTGTTTTCATCTTTTTCTCTTTTATTTACTGAAGTTAATTTCTCAAAATAATTTCCCTAAATCGCCGTTTAAATAATAATAGATTAACATAATTTTGGTACTTGGTATACAATCCCTGTGGATACGATACTCTTCTCATTCTATATTACTTGTTGCAATTTCGTCTACTTACGAAAATCACTGTCAAGTTTTTGGCGCCATTGCCGGGGATTGGCATTACCAATATCAATGTCAATTACCCTATTATTAATTTAGACATCTGTTTTTGTTTATTATTTATTTAATTTAATTTTTTCTAAGAAGAATTTTCAAGTGTTTATGCAAAGAAGATCAGGTAGGATTGAACCCTTGATCTTTGATCTAGAAATCGAAAAGACTTGTTGTAGGAACAACGTTGCTAGAAGAGCACGTGAGGACAAACCAGAATAGCATGCGAACATGGACGATACCCTCAGGATGGACCTCAACCTCATGTCCGCACCTTGCGGGATTACACAATACCTTCTCTCAATGGAACAACCTCGAGTATCACTAGACCTAGGGTGGAAGCTAACAATTTTGAAATTAAACTTGCGATTATCCAAATGCTTTCCATCTCAATTCAATATGGAGGTTTACCTAGTGAAGATCCTAATGCCCATATCACAAATTTCGTAGAGATTTGTGACACTTTCAAATAAAATGGAGTTTCTGAGGATGCCATAAAATTAAGACTCTTTCCTTTAACTCTTAGGGATAAAGCACGATCCTGGTTACAATTATACCATGTTGGAAGTTTTACAACATGAGAAGAATTAGCCCAAAAATTTTTAGCAAAATTCTTTCCATCTTCAAAGACCACAAAACTACGCAACGAGATAAGGACCTTTGTCCACCATGACCAAGAGAGTTTATACGAAGTTTGGGAGAGATTCAAGGACTTATTGAGAAAGTGCCCACGTCACAGCTTGCCTAAATGGTTACAGGTACAAACTTTTTATAATGCATTTTCTCCTAACATTAAAATTACTCTAGATGCAGCTGCAGGTGGATCTTTTGAAAGAAAAGAAATTAACGAGGCATATGACTTGATAGAGGAGATGACAAGCAACAGCCATTATCAAAGCAACTCTGAAAGGAAGAAGACTGCAGGAGTTTATGAGATTGATGCCATCATCGCACTTAATGCCAAGGTAGACAATATGGAAAGGAAATTGGACTTATTGACTACTAACTCAGTGAATTTTATTGTGCAAGCTTGTGACAGGTGTGATGGACAACATGGCATTGGGGAATGCATGTTAGATTCTTTAAATCCATAAACTTTGGAGCAAGAACTATATGATGAATCAACAAAGGAAGAATTACTCGTGCTCTAACTCTTATGATAATAAGTTGAGGAATCACTATACTCTTTCATATGAGAATCCAAACAATGCCTTGAATGCACCACCAGGTTTTTTTACCTCAAGAGAAAAAGTCTCTTGATAATCTCCTTACTGCCCTCTCTAAATCGCACATGGACTTCATTAATGAAACCCGAGAAAAAACAAAATCCAACAAGCTACAAGAAGGAACTTGGAGATTCAACTAGGGCTGTTTGCAAACATGATGGCCTCCCGACCCCAAGGTACGTTACCTATTAATACTGAAAAAAAACCCTAAAGAATAGGTATAAGCTATCACCTTGAGGAGTGGCAAACAATTGGAGGAACCAACTAGGACAGAGAAGAAGAAGGAAGAGCAGAAAAACATCCCCATCATTGACCTAGAAGAGAAAGAGGAAGTAAAACCTTATCCTGTCCCTTTCCCACAAAGGTTAAAGAAAACATAAGATGACAAAAGTTTCCTCAAATTTCTTGATGTCTTCAAAAAGCTTCAAATCAACATACCTTTTGCTGAAGCTCTTGCTCAAATGCCCAACTATGCAAAATTCTAAAAGAGATCCTGAGTAAGAAAAAGGAAGATTGATGATCAAGGAATGGTAATATTGACAGAGGAGTGTAGTGCAATTATTCAAAATAAATTACCTCCAAAATTAAAAGATCTAGGAAGTTTTTCTATCCCTTGTAATATTGGAAATCTTGATTTTGAAAAAGCATTAACAAATTTAGGTGGTAGCATTAATCTTATGTCTTATGAAGTTTTTAAGATGTTAGGGAAGGGAGAGTTAAAACCAACAAGGATTGGCAGATCGATCAATCAAATATCCAAGAGGAATTGTAGAAGATCTGCTCGTCAAGGTAGATAAATTTATCTTTCCTGTTGATTTTGTTATTCTTGACATTGATGAAGATAGTAAAGGTTCCTTAATCCTTGGAAGGCCCTTTCTTGCAACTGCAAGAGCATTCATTAATGTGTATGAAGGTAAATTAACCTTGAGGGTAGGTCAAAAGGAGGTTATTTTTTATGTTCTTAAATCCTGTAAACTTCCCATGGATTATAATGACTGTTTTAGGAATGATGTTGTTGGTGAATGTGTTAACGACACTTTGCATATCAAAGACAAAAATGACATTAATAATCCAAGCATCATAGATGAAAAAGAAAGTGAATCACCAAAGCAAGAACTGAAACAACTTCCATTTCATTTAAAACATGCATTCTTAGGTGAGAATAATTCTTTTCCTATTATTATTTCTTCTCATTTAACACTTGATCAAGAGGAAAGGTTGTTGCAGGTCCTTCGAAAACATAAGAAAGCCCTAAGATGGTCAATTTCAGATTTACAGGGAATAAGTCAAAGTGTGTTCATGCATAAGATCTTAATGGAAGAAGACTACAAACCTTCAATTGAGCATCAAAGAAGATTAAACCCAAACATGAAAGAGGTAGTCAAAACAAAGATCATAAACTTTTGGATGCTGGCATTATCTATCCAATTTCCGATAGCAGTTGGGTAAGTCCTATTCAAGTTGTCCCAAACAAAGGAGGTATGACATTTATTTCTAACAAAAGTAATGAGTTAATTCCCACTAGAACTATCACAGGTTGGCGTGTGTGTATTGATTATAGGAAATCGGACAGAGCAACATGCAAAGATCAATTCCCTTCACCTTTTATTGATCAAATGCTTGAAAGACTTGCAGGTTATCCCTATTATTGCTTTTTAGACGATTATTCAGGGTATTTTCAAATACCTATTGCTCCCGAGGATCAAGAGAAAACCACTTTCACTTGCCCTTATAGTACTTTCGCTTAAGAATGCCTTTTAGGTTGTGCAATGCTCCTGTAACTTTTCAAAGGTGCATGATGTCTATATTTTCTGACTTGGTTGAAAAGTTCATTGAAATATTTATGGATGACTTTTCTGTGTTTGGTTCTTCTTTTGATTCTTGTTTTTATAACCTCTCTTTAGTAATGCAGCGATATGAGGACACTAACCTTGTTTTGAATTGGGAAAAATGCCACTTTATGGTTAGTGAAGGTATTGTTTAGGGCATAAAATCTCACAAAAAGTGATTGAAGTAGATAAAGCCAAAATAGAGGTAATTGAAAAGCTACCTCCTTCAAATTCAATAAAAGGAGTAAGAAGCTTTCTTGGCCATGCAGAATTTTACAGGAGATTTATCAAGGATTTCTCCAAAATCATGAAACCTCTTTGTAATTTATTAGTTAAAGATGCTCCTTTTGATTTTGACAAAGAGTGTTTGAATGCTTTTAATAGGTTGAAGAAAGAGTTGACTTCAGCACCTTCATTGCTACACCAGATAGGAGTCTTCCTTTTGAACTTATGTGTGATGCTAGTGATCATGTTATAGGAGCTGTTCTTGGGCAAAGAAAGGAAAAAATATTGCATGTCATTTATTATGCTAGTCGCACATTGAATGATGCAGAATTGAATTATGCAACCACTGAAAAAGAGCTTCTAGCCATTGTTTTTGCTTTTGATAAATTTAGAGCTTATTTGATTGGAGCTAAAATAATAGTGTACACTGATCACTTTGCTATTAAATATTTATTAGAAAAGAAAGATGTAAAGCCTAGATTAATTCGTTGGGTTCTTCTTTTATAGGAATTTGATTTAGAGATTCGTGATAAAAAGAGAACCGAAAACCTTGTAGCAGATCACTTATCTAGGCTTGAGTTGGGGGAAGAAGAGCAAGCAGAATTGCAAATCAATGAAGAATTCTCCCATGAGCATCTTCTTCTTCTAGCTAAAGCACAAGTTCCATGGTTTGCCGATATAGTTAACTACCTTGTTTGCAAGATTACTCCTCCCAATCTCTCTTACCAATAAAAGAAAAATTTTTTTCATGATCTTAAATATTACTATTAGGAGGAGCCTTTTTTGTTCAAGTATTGTAGTGACCAGCTTTTTCGATGATGTATACCGGAAGAGGAAATGAAGTGTCCTTTAATTCTGTCATTCAATTGAATGTGGAGGACACTTTGGAGCAAGCAAGACGGTAGCACGTATTTTAAAAAGCGATTTATATTGGCTTAACTCATTTAAGGATGTTTTTAACTTTGTTCGTCTTTGTGATCGTTGTCAAAGGTAGGTAATATTCCCAAGCGACATGAGATGACATTAAACAATGCAAACTAATAACTTGATGCGGAAGCTATATGGTTTGACTCATGGGAGTATTCATAAGTTAATGACCTTAGATTATGAATTCACAAAACAAACCATAAAACTTAATGATTTAATTCATGTTTGATTGCGCTATTGGAAGATAGGTAATTAAACCGAGTTAAAATAGCTAACAGTATATCTGGAGAGTTTGTCAGTGATTTTAGGGTTGTTTTCCCTACTTGAACAATTAAAATTGATTAATGAACTAATAAAATAAATTGAAAAGAATTAAGTGAAGTCAAAATCCCTAACAGCTTTTAATCCTTGATTCTTTTAATCAAAAATTGCCTTGTTTTCTTCTTATTCTCTTTTATTTACTAAAATTAATTTCTCAAAATAATTTTCCTAAATCGCCGTTTAAATAATAATAGGTTAATATAATTTTGGTACTTAGTATATAATCTCTGTAGATATGATAATTTTCTAATTCTATATTACTTGTTGCGATTTCGTATGCTTTTAACTTTATTGGTTGAACAAATAAATTGTAATTTAAATTTGATTTATCCTACTAGTATCTCTTTGTTGCTATTAACCACTTGCTAAAATTTTATTAAACAATATATATTCAAGCTACAAAATAAAAAATTCGAATTAATTTTGTAGTGGATGATGGACATTTCACCTAATCCTAGCTGAAATTTTGATGGAAGCAATTCAACAAGCAAACTTATGAAGAATCCTGTTCGGACTCATACCATGAGCTAGTGACGTGTCATATACATCATGCACATGTAAATCACACTATTCGATTGATCACGTCTGAAATCTTGGAATTTTATAAAAAAAATATTCTAATAATATCTTTAATTTTTAATTAAATTATACATTTTGAATAATTTATTTGTAAAATAAATTTGTTAATTTTTAAAATTATACTAGTTAGATATTTGTTTGAGTGGTTAAAAAAAATATCAGCATTGTTGTTTAATAATTTATGTAGTTGGAAATAAATTTATATAATTTAATGATTTAGGTATATACGCACAAGATCAATGCTGCCTTGTTTAATTATTGGACTGTTGTATTACATAATCAATTGATGGTTAGTTAAACAATTAGTATTCCGTTTATCATTAATTTTTTGTTAATTAAATAATTAGCAGGCTATTTATATTAAACATGCTAATTTACAAGAACTTTTGTTTATTTCAAAAATTATATTTGTTGGTCAAAGTATTGGCTAAAGGTTTTTATTTTATTTTATTTTTTTATTTTCCCATCCGGTATTCGAAGTCCATTGGTCCATTTAATCCAGATTTTATGTCGGACAAACCTACAAAGGGGACAAAGCGCGATGAAGCCCATTGGCCCGTTTAATTTGGATTCGTGCTGGGCAGACCACAAAAAGAAGCACAAAGCGCTCCCTCTAAATTGTTTAAATGAACTTCATATCTAAGGCTCAAGATCTCTGTCATTCCATCTCCCGTCTCGGGTGGCTAAGAAGTATTTAATCTTAATCAAATTTATTGCTTCATGGCTAAGAAGTATTATTATTTCTCGAGATAAAAAGAATAAATAGTTGAAATAAAATCAAACACAAACTCTTCATAAATAAGCCAAAAAATCACTCTGCCACAAACTCCTTTTTTAGCCAATATATGCAAAATTATTTTTGTTTCTTTTAACGTAACAAAAAACAATTAATGTGTACTAGAGATGAGACAGAACAATCCAACGTGTTAAATGTTTTTTCACCAATGCCAAATTTTATTGTTTATATTCAACATCCAACTATTCAAAATCTTTGAATCAGAGAAAGAATTCTTAGTCAACGTTAGAACTCTGTTTCTAGAGATTACTTGCAAGAATAATTAGTTAAGAATAAAATAATTAGTAGATAACCTACAACTTGGCATTGTTAATTAGTTAGCAAAATAAATTTTTCTGTCCAGCTTACAATGCTAGAATTCTCAGGTTGGTCATCTTTTGAAATTTACTTATTATTTTTTAAATCTCAACAGCTTTTGGTCCTTTTCCTTGCCCACAGGGACCCCACTGATTACTAATTTCATAGTTGTGACTTCAAAGAGATATGCTTTGAATTCTATTTGGCTGCACAAATATGTCTGCTGCCAGTAGTTTAAATTAAATTTGATCGTTAAGTTTCAATTTTGCTGTTCTAAGAAGCAACCAATCTAAATTTTATAAGACATTTGAAAGTAATTAGTACATTATGTTCCTTAATATATGCTTTTATTTTTTGACAAATAAATTTTTTTTTCATTTTTTAATACAGTTCAAAAAGAATTTAATATAACCAAAAATTAAATCCAATTAAATCGACTCGTCACATATACCAAAAACTATTACAGTTATATCAAATATAGGATATTGATTGAAGTGGTAACCAATTTTAATTGAGAATACAAATTCAAAAGTAATTACAACTCCTCTTCGTAAAAAAAAATAATATTGTAACCCACACTCAAACTAAGAAGAGGTGAGAAAGATTGAAGTATAGGTTTGTTGAAATAAGCAGCCACTACAGCTAAAGCCATTGAATCTGGAAAATTTTAATCGGAATCATGAGAAAAGAGAACCTTACTTTATATTAATAATAATAAGACATACCATGAGATCTGAAATATTATATATGAGTTGGTAATATATTTTAAATTAATTCAAACGTGTAGGGAATGCATGAATAATGAACCTAACAAAAAAAAAAAATTCAAGTATTGTACTGTTAGCTAAGAATAAAATAAGGGGATTTTGCATGTGAACATGTAAGTTTAACACTTGATGTATAGGGTTGTTTATCACATTCCTTTCCATTATGGTCATAGTGACTGTTTAGAAATTGAAATATACACAGCTAATTGATATATATAACACATCAACCATTCCCAAATCAATTGTTTTAACAATCTTTACAAATTCAGACAGTACCCATATGGCGTTCTCAAAACCAGTTTTTTCCCCTATCTTCCGTTCTCCAATTATTCTTTCAAACAAAATCACAAGAATTAGTGCAAATAATTCCAATCATGGCCTGCCAATCCCAAGTTCTGCTCAAGCAGCAAGAAGCAGAGTTCTGGAAAATGAAATTTTGGTATTTAATTAGCTGCTGTCTTTTTGTTATAACAGGGTTTTCAGTCCTATAGATGACTCTAATATTTTCTTTTCTTGTAGGATAACATTTGCAATAGACGATTCAAGAAGTTGACGGAAGCTAAAAATGCATTCAGAAAAGTATTAGAAGAAGATGATGATCATCTGTCACTTGAAAGTTTAGAAATGATTGATTCAGTCCAGCGTCTTGGCATCGAATACCATTTTCAAGATGAAATTAATGAAGTTTTAGAAAATCACTATAAGAAGACATCTTCTGGTTATACCCATCAAAAACATGATCTTTCTCAAGTTGCCATTCGCTTTCGATTGTTAAGACAGCAAGGCTACTGCGTACCTGCTGATGTATTTAAAAAGTTCAAGAACAAGGAAGGAAAGTTCAAGCAAGAATTAGCCTGTGACATCAAGGGATTAATGGAATTATATGAAGCATCTCAATTAAGCGTAGAAGGAGAAGACATTCTCGATGAAGCCCGAGTTTTTAGTGGCCCTCTTCTCTCTGCATCAACATTGCATCTTGATGATTATCAAGCTGGAATTGTTTTAAATACATTGAAGAATCCATTCCACAAGAACTTAGCAAGATCAATGGTTATAAAGAATTTAAAATTAGGCAGCAACAAATCTGAAGATGTATTCATGGAACTTGCCAAGTTAGATTTCAACATGTTTCAATCCTTTCATCGAGATGAAATTGTTCATATTTCCAAGTAAGTTCAATTCATAAATATTAGCTACATTTAGTTTGGTTTTCATTGTTTCTAATGTTGAACCTAAATTTTAATTGAAGATGGTGGAGAAACAAGTTTGGATTCGCAGCAGAGATGAAGTTTGGTAGGGAAGAACCACTTGAATGGCTCTCATGGCCTTTGGCAACTCTTGCAGATCCAAACTTATCAGCACAAAGAGTAGAGCTAGCTAAAGTCGTTTCGCTTTTCCATTTAATACAAGATGTCTTCTATTTTTACGGTTCCATTGATCAACTCACTCTTTTCGTACAAGCAGTCAATAGGTAAGCCCACTTTCAAAATTATTTTTGACTTTTCTCCAAATAAGATTTTGAGTGTGACTCTAATTACATAACTATTAACTTTATTATCATTATTATTGCCTACAGATGGGATATTGCTGCTGCAAAAGACTTACCAGAATATATGATAATGTGCTTAAGGGCTCTCTACGAAATCACCGATGAAATTGCTCATAAAATATATACTGAGTGTGGATATAACCCAAAACGCTCACTTCAGAATGCGGTACTCAACAAGATTATTTTCAAAAATTTTTAAGTCAACTCATTTTGTACATTTATATAAATTGAAACTGACATCTAATGTAAGTAATTTGCTTAATCTACAGTGGATAAAACTGTGCAATGCATTTCTTGGAACAGCCAAATGGGCGGCTGTTGGGCAGCTGCCAAAGGCTGAATACTATCTAAAGATTGCAAATGATACATCAGCTGTAAATGTGGTGTTAGTTCACATCTTCTTTCTACTGGGAGAAGCTTTAACAATGAAAACGATAAATCTTGTTGATAATGATCCTGGAATCATATCTTCTGCAGCATCCATTTTTTGTCTCTCTGGTGGCCCAAAAATTACCAAGGTAATAATAATTGATTACATTGTTGTAATAAATCTCAAGATTATTTTTATATCTTAATAATTAACTATACATTCTTGGATTTAAAATAGGACGAGGATCGAAATGGGGGGTCGGGATCTTACATGAAATGCTACATGAGGCAATATCCATTTTCTTCTGTCCAAGAAGCTAAAATGCATACTGTGGAGATGATTTCAAATAAATGGAAGCAACTGAACAAGCAATGTCTCTCGCCAAACCCTTTTTCACCATGTTTCAATAAGGCTGCTCTTAATTGTGCAAGATTGGCTCCTTTAATGTGTGGCTTTGATAATAATGAAAATCTTCCAAGCCTCCAAAAACACATGAAGTCTCTACTTTTTGAGAGAATTGCAATTTAGCTATAGATATAGTATTTGTATAACAAATTTTTTTTGGGTATGTCAAAAGGGATATAATACTTGTTCTATAACAATGTAATTACCTTAAAAAATAATTAAATATAGTTTCCATGAACGTAGCCTACTCTAATTTTGTGCTTTAAATCCCTTGGAACTCTCAATATTATACTCTTTAAAACACTAGAAATAAGTGTCATTATTTTATTTAATAAAAATAATGCAAGAAGTATTTTATATTTTGCAAGCGTGAGTAAGTATTTTCCTTTATTTGAAATCACAGGAAAACTGCCATATAATTTAAAATTGCAAAATCTTCACATATGAGTCATACAGCGCTATATTTCCAAGTTAAACTTGAAAAAGTTAAAAAGGGAACATATAATTTCACCCCTAAATTTCGTTACTTTAATTTTGGGATATTTTTAATTTTTAGTTTAACCTATCAAACACTTCAATTTATAAAATTACACTTATTAAACACTTTAATTTTCAAATTTATTTTATTTAGCATCTTAACTTGCAAAATTAAATTAATTAAACACTCATTAAAAAGTTAAAATTTATTAAAATTATTGTTCCAAAACTCATGCTAACTATATATCAAGTCAATATTTCACAGATAAAATCTAAAAACCCTAAAAATTATTAATATTAGTATCGAAAAGTGTGTAATGTTATCAAATTTATAAATTTAAGCACACGATAGATAATACGCAAAGGTCAAACCGTCAAAAAGTAAAATTATAAAGTTCAACCATGAATTTTATAATAAGAGGATTCTCCTTGTTGATACATTGTTCTTGCTTTCGGTCTTTCTTTTCTTTTAAATTTTGTTTTTGGAATATGTTAGCCCATTCTTTAGCATAACTCTAATTGGCTTTGATCATAGTGTGGTCTCATTCGGTGTGCGGGAAATGGAATAAAATAAAATTTAGAGGGTGAAATTAAGTGGCTTTAAAAAAAGGGTGAAATCTGTCTTTATATTTACTTGCAAGAAAGCTGAAGTGGAAGGTAAAGAGATACATGTATTAAAACAGAAAGTAAAAAGGTAAGTCCAACATGAAAATTTAGTTATTGACATTAGATGGGATAATGATAAATTAGGGTTAATTTAATTAGAAACGCCTGAATTATATGGGTATTCATTTAATGGGTTCAACTTTAATTTCTACCTTTTTTTTGTTAAATTCAATTTATAACTTAAAAATACCAAATATCCTTAAAGCTATTATTCATTAATAGAGGAGCCCACCCCCCCTCCCGGTTGGCCTGGATTCAATTCCTGTGAATGCACCTTTTCAACTTTTTTACTCTCTCCGTTCCATTTTTATTTAAATAGTTTGACAAAACACGCATATTAAGAATTTAGTCAATAAAAATTATTTTGCCATTTTTTAGCTTTAACTCGTTAAAATATTAATAAAAATCTTTCGTTTAATGAACAATCATAAAAGTCATTACGGGAAACTAATTATATACGTATCTAGATTTAGAAACTTTGCAAATATTATGGAACATTCAGAAAATGAATAACAAGCAAATAAAATGGGATGGAGAGATTATTATTTTGGTTTTCTTTTTTCCATTTTTATTTTTATAGCTTTTCTTTTTTTCAGATTAAATAGACATATGCCATTAATTTTTATAGTCTTCATTTTTCTCTTCAGTTATATTTTTTTTGTTGTAATAGTTTGTCTTTTCTTTTTTTAAGATTAAACAACCACTCTACATGCAGTTAATCTTTATGATTTTTCTTTTTTTAAAAATTAAACGTAAAATTTTACTCTAAAGCTAAATTTAATTGATTTAATATATATATATAATATTATAGACTATATACTATCGTAATATTCAAATTGCTCCTTTCATATTTTCATAAATAATATTGTTTTAAAGACAACAAATTCCTCATATTTCATTAATTTTATGAAATTATTTGATATTATTTTTTTATATTTTTATTATTTTATATTTTCTTTGCCATTGATTTTTATTACTTACTTTCTTTTTTATCCTAAACAATCAAAATATGTTCCTAACCGGAAAACCAAAAGAGTGATTTCTCTTAAAATTTAAATTTTAATTATGGAATTTTTATTCAATAAAATTTGAGTTTGTCTGAGAGGGAAAAATATATTATTTAAATAGATTGAATTTTCCATTTATCATAATATTTTTACAATTTTTTACATGAAAGTCTCATAAATAACTTAAAGCCGCAAGTCTATCCACAGGAGTTTCTGGAGCTTGTTATCTCGCAAACGACCTGTTCCCTGCATTTTTTTTTTATTTATTTTTCTTTTAGAAATTTGAAAGAATGTTTCAAATAGAACTGATGATGACTGAATCAAATTGAGAGTTGCAAAGTTATATTTATATACATTTTTTTTTTTTCAATTTTCAAGCACATTTTTACTTTATGGCAATTATTTTGAACATTTGGTAGAAAATAACCATCATTTAACATTCGGTAAATAGAATTTAAATTCAAATTAATTGAGTATAAATCAAAACTTATTCATTAGCAAGAAATTTGGTTCAAATAATAATCTCACTGCTGAAATAACCTTTTCATATTGGATGGTCCAAGTGGCGAAATAACATGATGACCTATACAGTAGAAAGTAGTTATTCCCTCAACTCACTGAATTGGTGAAAACTCTTGTGCTTGAGAAGACTTGAGCTCGAGACTTCATACTCCTCACATTAGTAAGAAGACCAATCAAACCACGCATGATTGACTGCTGCAGGTGATATTTCTTGG
This sequence comes from Jatropha curcas, assembly GCF_041381405.1. Classification (NCBI taxonomy): domain Eukaryota; kingdom Viridiplantae; phylum Streptophyta; class Magnoliopsida; order Malpighiales; family Euphorbiaceae; genus Jatropha; species Jatropha curcas. Next base: position 21,170,708 of record NC_143157.1, read on the forward strand.
ACTACTCATGCAGGTTGGATCTATGATCAAATTGTAAGAAAAGTTGCGTGTTAGTATACTAACTGGACTATAAGACAAGGTTTGTGTTAGTATACTAACACCTTAAACAAATATAATTCTTGATTAATGGATGTTGTTCTTGGTGTGTTGGTCTCCTCCACTAGAATACAATGTTTGACTATGTGGACAAAGTTATCATGAAATAACAAAATGAACAAAGTTGGTAATCAGCATGTGAGAAATATTGCACCCTTTTCAATTTATTAAATAGAATACTAATTATTTAATTAACCATAAATATAATCATCACTTTTTGATGTGATAAAACTCAAATAAAAAAAAAATTGCAGCATTTATAATGTGCATCTGTGAAAAGGATTAAAATTATGGAAGCATGCAGTTTTCAAAACTATAAAAGATTGGCCACGATCTTTTGTGTTCAAACCGACATTGAAAGTTGCATTTCAGTAGTCCTCTTTAGTTCTCAAAAATGGCAATCCAACCTGCAGTTTTTCAAGCAAACTCCCCAAAACAAATCTTCTGTACTCCATTCTTGTCAGGCAAACCTAGTAGCAAGCTAAACGACAGTCGTCCATTAAAGCATGCTTATCAACAAAATCCGAGACAGACACTCGTCCATTAGCCTACTTTCCTCCTACTGTATGGGGAGATCGCCTTGCTTCTCTCACTTTTGATCGACCGTTATGTAATTTTAGTTAATTACAATTCGTTAGACTATTTCATATATCCATATTGAACTTATTCTTTCTATAACTTAACATAAATTTACATGAATATTACTAAGTATAATTTTTTGGGATCGCCTTATTAAGGGTGTAAAACTGAATTTAGGAAAATTTGAAATCTAAATTTTTTGCAAAAATAAGTTTTGGCTCATAAAAAATTATGATGTAAATAGATACATTTATTGAGCCATTAAAATTACTCTCAATTGTGATCGGAAATATACTATTTGCAACAATAATGCCAAATGAATCCCTAACATTTTTGTTTCTAATGAGTGTATTAAATTTGTCAGCAAGAAAGGAAATAGGAGGAAAATGTGGGATCGGATTTTCCATCATTTCCCAATCAGTATACATTATTAGGGAAAATTATAAGAGGAGAATAATTATCGTTTATTTCTTTCCTTGTATAGACCTGTACCATAGCTATATTAAACAGTGTAAAGCAATAGAATAATCAATCAATACGATTCCTTCAAACTATGTCTCAAATCATATTATTTGACATGGTATCAAAGCAGGTTCAGTGATCTTAGGATCAAATAGTTTCAATTGCTCATCATTTACCAACTTACCGACAGAAATCCAGTCACCATGTCCGATGACGGCAACTCCTCGTCAGCCACCAGTGTACCAACCCACAAGACTCCGGCCTCCAAGTCTGAAGACGGCAGCTTGGAGAAACAGTCTGGCATCAGCAACGATGACCTGACAATTCAATTAGCAAATCTTATCAGAAATGACCTCAGTAACCAAAACTAAAAACAAACCCTTTCAGATAATTTAATCATCAGCGTTAAATTGAACAGCCAAAATTATGCGTTATGGGCACGCATGATTAAGGTTGCAATTGGAGGAAAGTCCAAGGCCTTGTTACGCCACCTCACTGGAATTCCAGCGCCACCACATATCGGAAACGAGAAATACGAAAAATGGGAACAAGATGATCTCGTTGTGTTCTCATGGCTAATTCTGAATATTGAACCCCAATTAGCAAGCAATCTGACCGAGTTTCCCATAGCAAGAGCACTATGGAATGCTCTTGTTACAACATACAGCAGTGCCAGGGACAAGTTACAAACCTTTGATCTTCATTCAAGGGCAAATGGTATAAAGCAAAATGGAGTCCCTTTAGAAGATTTTTGGAGTACCAAGCAAGGAGTATGGGGCGAGTTCGACCGGCGAGAACCAAATCCAATGACCTCAGAGGCAGATATCGCCACATGTAACATAATACGTCAAGAACAAAAACTATTCTAGTTCCTGAATGCAATCGATCATGAATATAATCAAATAAAAAGAGAAATTTTAAGACAGGATCTGTTACCCTCACCGGAAGCCGCCTACGCCACTGTTCGGAAAGAGGCGACCCGTCTCAACATTTTAGGACTGGCCTCTGGCGTCTCGTCACAACAGGGCATAGGCAGCGGCTTAGTTGCAATCGGGACTGAAGCCATGGGAATGGCGGCACAGGGACAGCGACGGTCAGGCTCCACCGACAAGCCAGGCGATTCATCGTTTCACTCAGACAAGGCGAAACTCAAGTGTACTCAGTGTGGGATGAGTAAACACACAAAAGAAAATTATTTTCGGATTGTGGGATATCCTGATTGGTGGAATGATGGACATAAAAGGGACGGCCAAGCCACAGGAGGAAGAGCCGCCATCGCCGTGAGCAACCTTGAGGCTACCTGCAGTAGCGGTGGTGGCCAAGGAGGTGTCCGAGATGGAGGCAGTGTGGGAAAGGCTATGGCGGCTAGGGTTGAAGAGAGTGGTAATATGGGTTATAAGGATAAAGGGTTTGGGAATTTTCTCCTAAGTCCTTCCAATTTGGCCAAATTACTTTCTCCCCTAGATTTATTACAAATTGACCCAAAAAAATCTTTGTCTATTGCAAATATGGTCCGGAATTTGATAACAGTAAGAATGCATCATGGATTTTTGATTGTGCAGCCACTGACACCATGACATTCGATGCCAATGATATTCAAAAACAGTCCAAACCCACAAAGACACATGTCGGAGCAGCCAATGGGGAAATAGTTCCTGTAGATGGAGCCGGGTCTATTGAAATATCACCCACACTAAAACTGTCAAATTGTCTTTATATCCCTTCACTTTCACATAAATTGCTGTCTATTAGTCATGCAACAAAGGAACTTAACTGTACCATGCTAATGACACCCACTTTCTGTATACTGCAGGACATCAGGACAGGAACGATTATTGGACGTGGCACTGAGCACCAAGGCTGTACTACGTGGATGAAGTTGCCCAACATGGTACTGTGATGCTAGCACATGGAACTGCAGTTCGAGAAGCTTGGCTTTGGCACCGGAGATTAGGACATCCATCCACGGGTTATTTACATCTTTTATTTCCTAAACTCTTTAAATCCAATAAAATATTGCATTGTGAGACTTGTGTTTTGGCGAAAAGCCACAGACAGACTTTCAGGCCAAATAATACTAACGTTGATTTACCTTTTTCATTAGTCCATTCTAATGTGTGGGGTCCAGCACCTGTCATGGGAGGAAACGGTTTTCGTTGATTTTTTATATTTGTGGATGATTGTACTTGCATGACATGGGTATATTTTTTGAAAAACAAGCCAGAGGTTGTTGATAAATTTATCTTATTTTATAACATGATCCAAACCCAATTTACTAAGACAGTTCAAATTTTAAGATCCGACAACCCGGGGGGGGGGGGAATTTGTCAACACAGCCATAAAATAATTTTTCCAACAAAAAGGATTAGTACATCAAACTACTTGTCCTCATACTCCTGAACAAAATGGTGTTGCCGAACGGAAAAACATGATTCTCCTTGAAATGACCCGAGCTCTTCTTATTGAGTCTCGGGTCCCTAAAATTTTTTGGCCTGAAGCTATAGCTACTGCCACCTATCTTCTTAATAGACTCCCAACCAAAATCCTTGACCTTCAAACTCCACTTCAAACCTTGGCCCAATTTACCAAAATTCCCCCGACCTTAACTCTTTAACCACGAATTTTTGGTTGCTCTGTCTTTGTTCACATTCCAAAAACTGAAAGATCTAAATTTGACCCATGTGCAGAAAAATGTGTATTTGTTGGGTACGGGGTTAATAAAAAGGGTACCGATGCTATAATCCTAAAACCAGTTGTATGTTTACCACAATGAATTGTGATTTCCTTGAAATCGAATACTTTTATACTACCCAACTCACTGGTCAGGGGAGAAGGAATATATGGACTCACTGAGTTGGCTTCCAGAACTAGTGGTCCCATAGGTGGATTTGGATCTTCAGGAAAAGAACCCACAAGTAACAGAACAGGAAGGAAACAGTATTGTTAGGCCAACTTCAAATACTTCCATACAGTGTACGGAGCCTAGTGTCTCAAAAAATACTATTCCTAACTTGGTGTCCGAGGTAAGAGAAACTGAAACTCCCGAGTCTCCTGTTGTTTCCACTAATCCCAGTGACTGTGAGATTGTAGCAAACAGGAAGAATAATATGTATTACCACCCAGAAGCAATAGGGGAGTTCCACCTAACAGATACTCTCCAGAAAAAGAATCTCGGAGGTCTAGATACCCAGTAGCAAACATAGCTAGGGGGAGTTTATCCAGAGAAGCCAAGGCATTTATCTCAGATCTGTGTGAAGAAAAGATCCCAACCACAGTAGAACATGCCTTGACATCAGAAAAATGGACTAATGCAATGAAAGAGGAAATGAATGCTTTGATCCAGAACCACACATGGGAGAAATGTGCTTTACCAACAGGAAAGAAACCAGTAGGGTGTCGCTGGGTCTTCAATATAAAGCATAAGCCAGATGGTTCCATTGAAAGGTACAAGGCGCGATTAGTGGCAAAAGGATATACCAAGACTTATGGCATTAATTACTCAGAGACTTTTTCACCAGTAGCAAAAATTGACACTATTAGGGTATTGTTCTCAATAGCAGGAAACAAGGGATGGCCACTTCATCAGTTTGATGTGAAGAATGCTTTTCTGTATGGGGATCTGAAAGAAGAAGTTTATATGGAGGCTCAACCAGGTTTCACAGAGGAATTCCAGAAAGGGGAGGTGTGCCGGTTGAAAAAATAACTTTATGGACTTAAGCAGTCACCTATAGCCTGGTTCGGTAAATTTACACAAGCAGTGAAGGGATATGGGTTTAAACAGAGCAATTGTAACCTGTTTGATCATTTATGTTGATGACATGATCATTACAGGAGATGACATGGAAGAAATGACCAAGCTAAGGGAAAACCTCTTCATAGAGTTTGAAATGAAAGACCTGGGAAGACTGAAGTATTTTCTCGGAATTGAGGTTCTGAGATAAAAAAAGGGGATTTTTATATGTCAGAAGAAATACGTTCTGGATCTGTTGGCAGAGACGGAAATGATCGACTGTAAACCGGCTGACACACCAATGGTGGTGAATCATGGACTGAAGATAGTGGAAGGAGCAAAACTAGCAAATAAGGAGAAGTATCAAAGGTTGGTTGGAAAATTGATATATCTCTCACATACTCGGCCAGATAATAGCTTATGCAGTCGGAGTGGTAAGCCAGTTTATGCATCAACCCCAGACAGACCATATGGAAGCTGTATAGAGGATTGTAAGGTATCTAAAAGGGACATCTGGACATGGTGTTCTGTTCAAAGCGCATGGACACCTAGAAATACAGGGGTATACTGACACTGACTGGGCAGGCAATCCAGTGGACCGGAGGTCCACGTCAAGATATTTTACTATTGTGGGGGGTAACTTACTCACATGGAGGAGCAAAAAGTAAAAAGTTGTAGTTTTATCCAGTGCAGAGGCTGAATTTCGAGGAGTGGCACGAGGTTTAACTAAAATATTGTGGTTGCGAAAATTGTTAACTGAAATTGGGTTTACACCATCTGAGGCTTGCAAGATAATATGTGATAACTAGGCAGCGATTGGTATTTCAGAAAATCCGGTACAACATGATTGGACAAAACATGTGGAAGTTGATAGACACTTCATAAAAGAGAAGTTAGATGCAGGTAGTGTAGAACTAACCTTCGTACGCTCTGAAGATCAACTAGCAGATATATTAACGAAGGCAGTGAACAGAAGAATCTTCGGTGAAGTTTTGGGCAAGTTGAGCATTGGCAATCCCACTACTCAACTTGAGGGGGAGTGTCAGTAAGAAAGGAAATAGGAGGAAAATGTGGGATCAGATTTTCCATCATTTCCCAATCAGTATACATAATTAGGGAAAAATTATAGGAGGAGAATAATTATCTTTTATTTCTTTCCTTGTATAGACCTGTACCTTAGCTATATTAAACAGTGTAAAGCAATAGAATAATCAATCAATATGATTCCTTCAAACTATGTCTCAAATCATATTATTTGACAAAATTAAGTATGACTTTTTATATTTGTGTATACACAGGAATTTGTATTGTTATGTAGACAAGTAGAATTATTAAAGGAAAAGGTTAAAAATGACATGTTAATGGCATCTACAAGTGATCCAACAGAGAAAATCATCTTAATCGACTCACTTTGCTGCCTTGGCTGGTCATATCACTTTGAGAAAGAGATTGAAGAGAATCTAAAAAATATTATCAATACCTAACCTAATTTTCTTGATCAAAAGAATTATGATCTCCATACTGTTGCTGTAATATTTGAGTATTTAGACAATATGGTTTCAATATCTCTTTTGGTAAGCAATTGTAGATATATTAATTGAATATATATACTTAATATTACATACCATAATTATCTCCAAATATGATAGGCTAATTTGCTTCGATGGATTGTGAATCAGGTGTTTTCAATAAGTTCAAGAATAATGATGGTAAGTTCAAGGAATCCCTACTAAGTGATGTCAAAGGTATACTAAGCCTTTTTGAAGCTACACATGTGATCATGCCCAATGAAGCCATTTTGGATGAGGCCTTAGCTTTCACCAAGGCTTTCATAGAGTCATCCGCAATTGAGTCATTCCCTAATTTCGCAAGGCATATAACCAGTGCACTAGAGCAGCCCGTCCACAAAGGCACACCAAGAGTGGAGGCTGCTGTGGTGTACCCACTCAAGTGGGACCCGAACATTTTTTGTTGGTGGTGTTAGGTGACCCACTCACATGGTGAAAGAAAGAAAAAAAAAAGAGTCAACAATGGCATGCTAAATTTTTGACAAACGGAGAGCCGTGAATGAGTAATACACGGCTCTCACGTATTGTTCCTCTAGAAATAGAGGAGATGAGCCAATGCTCAATACACAGCCACAGATAGAAATTTATCTGTGAAGGAAAGATTTGAGAGTTATTTAGTTTTAAGAAAGGGTTGTTAAAACTAGGTTTAGAAAAATAGTGAAGATTATTGGGGTGTTTTTGGGAAACACTTTTGAGTGCCACTATTTTTTTATTACTTGCTTTGTAATCCTACTATTTGTAATCCTACTATTTTTAATAGTGGAAGAAGTATTCGGAGTTGGTCCCGTGGACGTAGCCCTAAACAGTTGAGGGTGAACCACGTAAATTCTGTGTGTCTTATTTCTATTTTTCCACTGCCGTAATTATTTTCATAATTTTATTGCCGGTATCCTAACAAGTGGTACCAGAGCCGAAAGTTTCGGTAGATCCAGCCGGTCAGATAGCGGTACCGGATCCGTGGATATATTTTGAAAATAAACCAAGATGAAGAGAAAATTACGACGAGTCCATTGGTGCTGTCCGCTCGGAAAGACGTTGCAGAATCGACTTAGTGATGAATAGTAAAATAGTAACTCAAAGTTGATGGTGAACAATACTATTGGCGTTACTGTTGCTGAGTCCGTTTCAAGTAAGCCCAGCATTATTCACGCATAATAGTACTATTTACATATAGTACTATTTACATATACAGTTACTATTCTCGTATACTAGTACTGTTTGCATATACAGATACTATTCACTCAAAAATTATGGAAGCTAGGACGAGCAAAATGATCGGTCTAAATAGCGCAAATTACCATATATGGAGAAATAAAATGAGAGATCTCCTAATGGTAACCAAAATGCATCTGCCCGTGTTTGGTTCAAGCAAACCGGAAGACAAGACTGATGAAGAATGGGCTTTCGAGCATGAGCAAGTTTGCGGCTATATTCGACAATTTGTTGATGATAATGTATACAACCACATTTGCAACGAGACTCATGCTAGAACATTATGGGACAAGCTCGAAGAGTTATATGCCTCAAAATCCGGCAACAACCAATTGTTTTATTTGACGAAGCTGATGAATTTCAAATACCAAGAAGGTACTTCTGTAGCAGATCACTTGAGTGAAATGCAGGTGACTATTCACCAGCTGTCAAATATGGGCATAAAATTTGATGATAAAATCCTCGGTCTTATGGTGCTTGCCTCCTTACCAGAGTCTTGGGAGACTTTGAAGATATCAATAACAAACTCTACACCACATAGTGGAGTTAGCTGGGAATTTGTTAAAAATGTTGTTCTGAATGGAGAAATGAGACGCAAAGCATAGAATCCTTCTTCATCTCAGTCAGACATTCTTTTAGCAGATGCTAAAAGAAATAACCATCGTAGAAGGAGGAGCCAATCTAGAAGTTCAAATGCAAGAGATAAGAGCAGGGGTAAATCAAACAGATTTGCCAATATTGTGTGCCATCATTGTGGGAAGAAGGGGCACATTAAAAGATATTGCCGGAAGTTCAAAAGTGATCAGGAGAAGATCAAAGGCAAAGCAAAGAAAGAAGAAAGCAGTGATGATGAAGTTAATGTCATTGCTGAGTTCCAACTGTTCATTGAAGACACTATCAACATTACAACCCAGGAGACCAGTTGGGTAATTAATAGTGGGGCTACACTTCATGCAACATCCCAAAGAGAAAATTTTTCATCTTACACACCAGACAATCTGGGTGTGGTCAAGATAGCGGGCGGCAAACTGTTGAAAGTCGTCGGTAAAGGAGATATTTGCCTAGAGACAGAAAATGGTTCGAGATTAATTTTAAAAGATGTCGTGCATGTACCAGACATGCATTCTAATTTAATCTCGGTTGGCAGACTTGATGATGAAAATTTATGTAGCACCTTCAAAAAAGGCCAGTGGAAGCTCACAAAAGGTTCCATGGTGATAGCGAATGGAAGGAAAGACCCAAAGCTGTACGTAATGCATGCGATGCTCTCCCGAGATGCTTTTAATGTAGCAGAGGGTGACAGTGCAGTTGAATTGTGGCATAAACGACTAGGCCACATGAGTGAGAAAGGAATGACAACTCTGGTAAAAAACAACATGCTATCTGGATTGGATAAAGTCCATTTAGAGAAATGTTCTGATTGTATGGCAGGAAAGCAGAATAGAGTAGCCTTCAAGATTTCTCAGCCTTCCAGAATGAAGAATGTGTTAGATCTGGTACATTTAGATCTGTGTGGACCATTGACGATGTCATATGGTGGAAATCGATACTTCGTAACATTTATCGATGACCATTCTAGGAAGACCTGGGTATACACTTTGAAGTCTAAAGATCAAGTTTTAGATGTTTTTAAACAATTTCTAAACTTGGTTGAGCGATAGATAGGCAAAAAGCTGAAGTGCATCAGAACAGATACTGGTAGAGCATACATTGGGCCATTTGATGCTTTTTGCAAAGAGCATGGTATTCGACATCAAACAACACCTCCCAAGACACTGCAACTGAATGGTTTGGCTGAAAGGATGAACAGAACTTTGATAGAGAGAGTCAGATGTTTACTCTCACATGCAAAGTTGTCTAAAAGATTTTGGGGTGAAGCTCTTCTTACCGCAGTTCATCTTATAAATCGTTCACCTTGTGTTCCTCTACAGTATGATACTCTAGAAAGAGTATGGTTAGGAAAGGATTTCCTATGATCACTTGCGGGTGTTTGGTTGCAAAGCATTTGTGCATATTCCTAAGGATGAGAGGTCTAAGTTTGATGTCAAGACTCGACAATGTGTATTCATTAGCTATGGCCAAGATCAATTTGGCTATAGATTTTTTTATCCACTCCAGAAAAAGATGATAAGAAGTAGAGATGTTGTATTTGTTGAAAATCAGACTATTGAAGATGTTGAAAATACTCAGAAGCAAGCTGCCGATAGATCTGAAGATGATTCAACAGATGTGCAAATAGTTCCTCCAACAACAGAACAAAGACAAGTTGGAGATGAAGAAACTGTTCCACAAGAACAAGAGCTAGAGTTAGAAAATCCAGAAGCTCCTTATTAGAATGAACCAGAAGACAATTTTGATGGTGTTCATGTTCAGCCACCAGCACTAGAAGGTTCTCAAACATTAAGAAGGTCTAGTAGAGTCAGACAACCATCAACTAGATATTCAGCAAATGAATATGTATTGATGACTGACGGGGGAGAACCTGAATGCTTTGAAGAAGCAATGGAAAATGAATACAAAAGGAACTGGATTGAAGCCATGTAAGATGAAATGAAATCCTTGCATGAGAATAAAACATTTGAGCTGGTAAAGTTGCCCAAAGGCAAGAAAGCTTTGAAGAACAAGTGGGTGTTCAGGATCAAGCAGGAAGAACCCAGCTCCCAACCTCGATTCAAAGCTAGACTGGTTGTGAAAGGATTCAATCAAAGAAAGGGTATCCATTTTGATGAAATCTTTTCACCAGTTGTGAAAATGACATCCATTCGAACAGTGCTCGGAATGGCCGCCAGTTTTAATCTAGAAATCGAGCAAATGGATGTGAAAACTGCCTTTCTACATGGTGACTTGGAAGAAGAAATATACATGGAGCAGCCAGAGGGTTTCATCGAAAAAGGAAAAGAGAATTATGTATGTAAGTTGAAGAAAAGCTTGTATGGTTTAAAGCAGGCACCAAGACAGTGGTACAAGAAGTTTGAGTTTGTTATGGGGGAGCAAGGCTACAAAAAGACTACTTCAGATCACTGTGCCTTCGTAAAGAAATTATCTGATAATGACTACATTATTCTCTTGCTTTATGTAGATGATATATTGATTGTTGGTCAGAATTCTATCAGAATTAATAGCTTGAAGAAACAGCTAAGTAAGTCTTTTGCTATGAAAGTCTTGGGACCAGCAAAGCAGATTCTTGGCATGAAGATTACAAGGAATTGAAGAACCAAGAAACTATGGTTGTCACAGGAGAAGTACATTGAGAAAGTACTTTAAAGGTTTAAAATGGAGAATTCTAAAGCTGTTAGTTGTCCTCTTGCTAATCACTTTAAATTAAGCTCAAAACAGTGCCCTTCTACCGATGGAGAGAAGGAAGAGATGGAAAAGATTCTATATGCTTCAGCAGTTGGAAGTTTGATGTATGCCATGGTTTGTACACGGCTAGATATTGCTCACTCAGTCGGAGTAGTGAGTTAGTTTCTTTCAAATCCTGGAAAGGAACATTGGGCTACAGTGAAATGGATTTTCAGGTATCTTCGAGGTACAACCAAAGTATGTTTATGCTTTGGAGATGAGAAGTCAGTATTAGTCGGTTATACCGATGCAGATATGGCTGGGGATGTCGACTCGAGAAAGTCTACATCAGGATATCTAATCACATTTGCAGGGGGAGCCGTGTCGTGGCAGTCCAAATTACAGAAATCTGTTGCTCTATCAGCAACTGAGGCAGAATTCATAGCATTAACAAAAGCTTGCAAGGAGTTGCTGTGGATGAAGAAGTTCTTGAATGAACTCGGAATTCATCAAGAACGATATTTGATATTCTGCGATAGCCAGAGTGCGATTCATCTTGGGAAGAATTCCTCCTTTCATTCAAGATCAAAGCACATTGATGTTAGATATCATTGGATCAGGGATGTACTGGAGATGAAGTAGTTACAGCTTGAGAAGATCCGTACAGATTAAAGTGGATCAGATATGTTAACGAAGATTCTTCCAAAAGATAAGTTTGAATATTGTCAACTAGCTGCAGGGATGATAGAGAGTATGGCTAACGTCCCCACTTGAGTGTGTAGGGGGAGATTTGCTGTGGTGTACCCACTCAAGTGGGACCCGCACATTTTTTGTTGGTGGTGTTAGGTGACCCACTCGCGTGGTGAAAGAAAGAAAGAAAAAAAAGAGTAAACGATGGCATGCTAAATTTTTGACAAAACGGAGAGCCGTGAATGAGTAATACACGGCTCTCACGTATTGTTCCTCTATAAATAGAGGAGATGAGCCAAGGCTTAATACACAGCCACAGATAGAAATTTGTCTGTGAAGGAAAGATTTGAGAGTTATTTAGTTTTAAAAAAGGGTTCTTAAAACTAGGTTTAGAAAAATAGTGAAGATTATTGTGGTGTTTTTGGGAAACACTTTTGAGTGCCACTATTTTTGTATTACTCTCTTTGTAAGCCTACTATTTTTAATAATGGAAGAAGTATTCGGAGTTGGTCCCGTGGACGTAGCCCTAAACAGTTGAGGGTGAGCCATGTAAATTCTGTGTGTCCCATTTCTATTTTTCCGCTGCCGTAATTATTTTCATAATTTTATTGCCGGTATCCTAACAGAGGCAAGAAAATACATCGATTTATATGAGGTTGATGAAGTCGAAATGAAACTGTAATAGAGCTTGCAAAGTTGGATTTTAATAGAGTGCAATTACTACACCAAGAAGAATTACGTCAATTATCAAAGTAATTCATTTTTTTCTAACAGTAATTTTGACGTTTTTGGTAATTAGAGTTTCAACTTATGAATTTATGATTAAATGATTTATAATTTTAACAACTGATAATATTTCAGGTGGTGGAAAAACTTAAATATTACTGCGGATGTTCTTTATGCAAGAAATAGATCTTTTGGGCAGTTTCAATGTATTAGGCTAAAATGAGTCTCTAAAGTTATATTGCTTATTTCACTGATAGACAACGCATAATTGATGAAATTCATGCGTATGCCACTATTGATGAACTTCACTATCTTGCAGATGCAATCGAAAGGTAAATACAAATGCATTTATAGGTGTATGGTATATGGATTAGGATTAGAAGTACACAAATAAATGACATTTGATTTGTTTTCTTTAATTTTAAATTTCATCAGGTGGGATAAGAGCTTGGTCGATCAGGCTACCAAATTTGTTGAGAATCTGGACCTTAGGAGCAAATTAATCAAATTAAATTCAATTATATATTTAATATTGGGCTTATAATCAGTTGGACTTACCTTTAATACAAAATGACCTAAGTCATTTTGGTTGGTTCACCCTTCATATTATATGCCCTTTTAGTTAATTATATTTATTCGATATGAGATTACCTACGTACTCCGGCAAAATTACATGAAAGTAATCTATAAACTATTGCTCAACACCTTCGATGAATTTGAAAAAGATTTGGAAGCAGAAGGAAAATCCTATAGCGTCAAGTATGGAAGGGAAGCGGTAATATACTTTGCATAAACCTTCAATCTGCAGTTATGTTTATTGATAATATTTCAGGGAAAAAAATTGAACTTTTTTTATTGTTAACAATTCAGTTTCAAGAACTAGTGAGAGGGTAATTACATGGAGGCAATATGGAAGGCGGATGGAAAAGTGCCATCATTGATGAGTACATATTTAACGGAGGGGTAACCACTGGATTGCCTCTTGTTGCCACTGTATCATTTATGGGAGTAAAAGAATCAAAGGAACTATGTCATTCCAATGGCTAAAAACCTACCCAAAACTCAATCAAGCTGGAGGTGAATTTATCCGTCTGGTGAACGATGTAATGTCTGATGAGGTACAAATCCTGAAAGCTTTCTTGTTTTTAATAATTTGGCACACACATGCTCAAATGCTTACAAGTGTCTCTGTAAATCACAGACTGAGCAAGACAGAGGACATGTTGCGTCTTGCATCGATTGCTACATGAATCAACATGGAGTATCAAAAGAGAAGGCTATGAAAGAGATCACGAAAATGGCTACAAATGAATGGAAAAAAGTAAATGAGCAACTTATCATGCGATCTACAGAAGTAGTATCAGTGGGTGTTCTCATGAGATTTGTTAATGTTGTTCCTAGCAGATGTTAGTTACAAGTATGGAGATGGATATACTGACTCAAAACAATTGAAGGAAATGTCAAAGGATTGTTCCTTGAATCTATTCCCATTTGAAGTCAATTTCCATGGATACCATAATTCTCGTTTTTGTACAAAGGAGAAGCCATATATATTCTTTTAGCTCTTTTTTTATATTTTCACAATTCATGTATCCTTTTTCTACATGATAAAGAACAATTCTTCTCTTTTGTCAATTTTCTTATCTAATCAGAAATTGTTAGTAAATTATTAGTTAAGAACTTTTCTTGATTTGTTTTAAGATAATATTACAATGTAATTTTATAACGGTGACCTAATTGATAAAAAATGTTATTTTTTTAAACAAAAAATTAGAGCAATTTTATGTTATAACGGATTAATCAGACACACATCAATTTTTGTCAACAAAGTAATGGTGTCAAAATGTGGCGTTCAAATTACTAAAAGCAGAAATTTTTTAGTAATTTATAACGTGACAACGTGTATAATTGATGTCAATATTCAATTTATTGAAGAACATGTAGTCTATTTATTCCAAAAGAAAATTTACATAATATTGTATGAAATTAATATTGCACGCATACATTCATTGAAAGATAATACATTAAAGGAGATAAGATAAAACATGTTTTAAGAGAATGATGACATTGATATTTAAAAATTTTATTAAAGGAACAATCTCACCAATTTGCTCACCAAAATAATTTCTGCTGTAAGAATTTTGAAAAAATTGATGTACAAAATTGGAATGCTTAAATGCAAATATTTCAGGTGATATTTTTATATGGGAAGCAAATATACTTTTTTTTTTTTTTTTTTTTTTTTTTTTTTTTGCTGCACTTCAGTGTGCGGTAGTGATGGGTCTGCAAGCGCACAGATGGTGCAAGTAATATAGTAAAAACATCATCTCACAATGATTAGGGATAGTTCACTGGCACTGCTAAACTCAAATAGCAAAGATTATTCAAGAAAAATGATGATTAGTTTGATTCAAGATTATCAAATGAAACTAAAATAAAGCTCAATAAAGTAAGCAAGTAATAAAATAAAGCAGGGTTGAGATGAAACTGGTATATTGGTTTTCACTTATTGGCTTTATGTATTAATCGTCTGATGTGAGTTTTCTCAGTAAAAATGGGTTTTTGAAGGAGAGAAAGATATTAAAATATCTCAAAGCCTCTTTCAAGAGTAATGGGTGTGCTAAAATCAAAATTACACCTAAATCACTTTATAAAATCAAGTTGATATCTCTTTCAAAAAAAAAAAAAAAAAAAAAAAATCAAGTTGATATGATGTTAACATGACAATTGAAATATAACATAATAATATAGATATTCTCTCCTACTCATAAAATTTGGAACCATTAATAAATTCAATCATCAAATTGAAAAGGTGAAATTAAGGATCAGTTTGGTTTAGTGGTTCATACCAGCTCATAGCTGAAAGCGATTGTTGGTAGTGTGTAGTTAATGGCTAATAGCGATTAGCTGATTATTATTTGTGTTTGGTAAAATGTTGATAGCGGTTGCTATTATATAAAATGAATATTAAAGGTAAAATTATCTTATATATATATATATATATATATATATATATATATATATATATATATATATATATAAAAGTTGAAGGTAAATATACTATTTTTTATTTTAATATATTTTATATTAATAAAATAATAATTAAAAATTTTAAAATAATATTTTGAAGGAATTAGTTTTAAATAACTATAAATAAAACGATGATGAAAATATTAATTTGAAAAATTAAAAAAATTATTAGCAATTAGTTTTGTAAGTGATAAGTGTTATTTTTATAGTATTTTTATTGTGATTTTGAATAAAATTTCTATTACTTTTAATTTATTTAAATTAGTTTTTATGTAATATTAATATGTTTTTACTTAAAAGCTTCCTTGAAACACAACTCACTTGATTTGGAGGAAAATGTAGGGTTTTGCAAGAAAAATGACAAAAATAAGGTAAAAATTCATTAAGCACGCCCGTGCTACAGTAGCACGCCCGTGCTGCTACAGTACCCCGTGCTGCTACAGTACCCCGTGCTGCTACAGTACCCCGTGCTACAGTGCCGTGCTGTTATTGCATAAGACTTCTAGAGGAGTGCACGCCCCAGACCGTGCTACAGTGCACGCCCGTGCTGCTACAGTACCCCGTGCTACAGTGCCGTGCTGTTATTGCATAAGACTTCCAGAGGAGTGCACGCCCCAGCCCGTGCTACAGTGCACGCCCGTGCCAAGCAAAGAATCCTAAACTTAGTCAAAAGTTGCCAACTAACTTCCACCAATTTATGGAGCTAATCTTGGACAACTTTCTTCACATACAAATCAAGCCTTAATTTATGCACATGGAAGACATAATTGAGAGAAATTCAAGGCTTGATTGAGAGCTTTATTCCATAAACAAGGTGGAATTTATTCCTTAAACAATGTAGAAGTTCTCTCCCAAGAAGTCTATATAAAGAGAGGAAGGATGCATTGTAAAAGGATTGGCATACTCTACAACTCTCCATCTTTCTCTCATTTTATAGTTTTGTATATAGTTTATTTTTAGAAGTTAAGTATTCAAGAGTTGTGCAAAGATTCAAGGAAGCCATCCAAGCAATTTATCTCTAGTTCTTATTTCTAACTCTTAATCTTGTTTATTTCTTTCATTATCTTATTGATTATGGAATATTTATCAAGTATTGTTGAGTTTTATTTAAGTACTATGTGTAACTAAACTCTTTACTAGGGGGTTTGATGTAGCTTAATCTCTTTTCCAATTTATGCAATTAGATTTATTTTTCCTTATTCAAGTTATGATTTATTAATGAACTTAATGCTTCTAGGCAGAATTTTCCCCTAGATTGATTTATTTCAATTATCACTATCGGAAGAAGGATCTTTGATATGAAAAGGTTAATAAAACACATGAGAATAATAACTTGATGCGGAAGCTATACGGTTTGACTCATGGGGGGTTTTCATAAGTTAAAGAC
Organism: Jatropha curcas; assembly: GCF_041381405.1. Taxonomy (NCBI): domain Eukaryota; kingdom Viridiplantae; phylum Streptophyta; class Magnoliopsida; order Malpighiales; family Euphorbiaceae; genus Jatropha; species Jatropha curcas. The sequence continues at coordinate 21,187,470 of NC_143157.1, forward strand.
CTTAGGTTATGAATTCACAGGACAAACCATAAAACTTAATGATTTAATTCATGTTTGATTGCGCTATTGGAAGATAGGTAATTAGACCGGGTTAAAATAGCTAACAATACATCGGGAGAGCTTGTTAGTGATTTTTGGGTTGTTTCCCCTACTTGAATAATTAAATTGATCAATGAACTAATTAAATAAATTGGATAGAGTTAGGTGAAATCAAAACCCCTAGTAGCTTTACTTCCTTGATTTCTTTTAATCAATAATTGCTTGCTTAACTTCTTATTTTTACTTGTTGAATTTAATTTCTATAAACAATTTCATCTTTTATCGTTTAAATAATAACAAGATAACATAATTTTGGTACTTGGTATACAATCCCTGTGGATACGATACTCTTACTCATCATATATTACTTGTAGCGATTTCGTACACTTGCGAAATAAGCTGTCAGTAAGATTAACGAATTCCAAAATAATATAAATATGAATCAGTTATAGTTTATAAAGAAGCTCTGAAACGTATAGTTGATGGAAATAGCGGCTGATTAGGACTTCTGTCAGCTATCAGTTACTGATTGAAAATCTTACCAAACACCTACAATGTAGTTGTTGGGTATGAAATTGACCATACATTTGGTACTTGATTCATATCAACAGCTCTCTTGCTTTTTAATCAGCGGTTGATAACTGATAGACAGCTCGCTTGCTTTCAATGAGTAGTTGATAACTGATAGACATCCTAAACAGGTACTGATTAGCTATTATTTTGAAACTTTTTCAATGATATGAATATTACTTTATTTGGACTCCATTAACCTCACAAAAAAATAGCTAAAAAAAAATTTTCAAATTAATATTTTATGATACTTCTTTATTTTCTTTATTTAGAGAAAATTTTATTTTGGGTGTATTTTTTATATAGAGAATTTTACTCTAAATAGTAACTGTAGGATGCAAAGCCAAGTAAAAAGATTAGAATACCTTGGAGTGTATGTGTTTGTTTTAAGATTGAAGTTCAACAATTAAGGAAAGTGACAGACACAAATATGCTCAGCATTTAATGTACGCTTATTTCAAAGGATAAGTTATCAACTCACTTTTTCATTTCCTTTTATAGTAAAGTGATCGCTTTTATAAATTTGGCCACAAAATTAAAGTTCTGATATTAAAAGTCAAAATAATGGCCACGTAAATACAAAGTTAGTGCTTATTTGTATGTTTGATGAATATATGTTCACTTTATCATTATAAATTTGGTCACAACCGTTGACGTCAGGAACAAATATATGTTACGTTTAGTTAAGTTTGAAAATGGCCATGTTTTGTTTTTTAAAGTACAAGTGTGTTTTGATTATTAAAAAAAAAAGGAAAAATTGGAGTTTGGTTAGAAACCGTTCTCTTATAAATCGTACACTTTAAAAAATACAGTAATTTTACTTTCAATTCCTTGTTATGATCGTACTTTTTTGTAAGCCGCTTTGTTGTCTTTTGTTAATAGTAGTTGTAAACTGTTGTAAGTCATTTTGTGGCTTTGTTATTATTAGTTGTGCACTTTTTCAATGGTTATTGTTTTTTTTGTGTTAGGTAATGGTTGAAATTTCTGTAAGTCGCTTTGTGGCCTTGTTATTATTAGTTGTATATTTCTATAAATCATTTTGTGGCCTTATTATTATTAGTTTTGTAGTTTTTCAAATCCTTATAATGGTTGTACTCTTTATTATTAGCCTTGTTATTATTAGTTGTGCACTTTTCAAAATGTAAAGTTGTCCAAATTCTATTTTATTTTGACCGCAATGTATTGCATTTGGTCACTACTTTTCGAATTGATTCAAATTTGGAGAAATCGAATTTTGCTTTTAATTTTGAATCTAAATTGAAAAACTATTCAAATTTAAACAAGTTAAAGCCAGAATAAGTCTTTCCTCCTTAATTTTCATTGAAAAATTTTGGAAATTTATGGCCTTCAATGAATAGATTCAAAAATTTGCCATTTAATTTGGCTCCAAAATTTTTTCATTTTTTGGCACATACGTAAAACATCCTCATTGTAATAAAATGTAATAGAGTTAATAAATAAGGTTTGAAGTCACTCCAAATGATGCAAGTAGGCAATAAATGCACTTCTTGTAACTGCCTTTTATATCAACTATTATTTCTGTAATTAATGAAGAAATGAAGAGCAATTTATAGAGAAAACTTCATTTAACTAATATTTTTAACCTAAGAGCTTTTTCTTTTTTCTCTAAATAAAGATTACAGATGAAGTATTTTATTTATAATTATTTAAAATAGTAATTATTAAAATTAATAATTAATTAATATTTTGAATTCATATAATACAAATAAAAAATAACATATTCAATTTAAAAATAAAAAATATACATTATACGCTATAATATACAAAAAGACAATTATATTATTAATTGTCACCTTATATTTTAACAGCAATGCTACTAAAATTTTATCAAACATCATTTATCAACTAACCACTGATAAAATAAAAGAAAGAAAGTAATTTTTTTCTAGGATTTGTCTTGCATTTCTTTGTTGATCACTCTTTATAAATTATTAATACAATAATAATGATAATAACAGTAATAATATACGCAATAAATATTCTATAGGCAATAATGTAAAGCACTATTATCAGAAAAATGCGAGAGGCTTTAATTACTTGGGTTGGCCAGAATTTCAAATTTTTCCCTTCTAGATTCAGTCAAACATTGTGTTCTGGTGCTGGAGGAGAGTGGAGACGACAGACTAACTGGAATAATAATAATATTATTATTATTATACTGACACACATCTTTGTCTTTAGATGACAAATATTAATCATCATTTATTCAAACTACATGTGCGCCCCAACAAATATCAGCACTACATAAGGTCCGTATGTTACTAGAAGACAAAAATCATTATTAGGGATGATCTTGTATCCAATTTGGATCAAATTATACAAAATTCATATCTAATTGGAGAAAATATTCATATATCTATGTCCTCTCCACTCTCATTTGGATTGGATTAGATGTCGAGTGGATCGGGTCAAACCAGATATTCTCCGGTTTTATTATGTTTAAAAGAAAAATAAAAATAAAATAATTATTTAATAAAAATTCATATTATTTAATGTGTTTGAAAATACAAAAATTCTTAACAATAATTGAATTATGCTGGTGGTCATACTATGCAAATTAGAAGAGACTTTAAAAATTATTAAGCGCAAAAAAAAATCATGTTAGTGTTCGTACTATTTCACATATATTATTTTATTTCAAGTAGAGATTAAAAAAAATGTGAAAAAAGGTGAAAGAGTTGGAAATAATGATTTAAAATATATATAAATGAAAAAGAAAGAAGGAAGAGAAGAATAGAGGCAAATGCACATCTATAATTATAATTAACAATTTTAGAAATATAAGAAAAAAAATAAAATTACCTTTCGTGGATCGAATTCGGATAAGATTATGCTTATCCGTATCCGAACAATTTACTAATCGATTATAAATGTATGTATAGGTATGTAATTATTATATAAATTAATTATCCTAAAAAAATCAAATATCACAATTGTTCATATTCTATTAATATTGAATAAATGAAGAAAATATTATGGAACCGAACTAAATAATTAAAATAAATCAAACCGGGCCTTAAAATCAAATTGATTTTTCGAAAACCACACGAATAATCCGAAAAACAAAGTGAAAAACCTGCAAACCGAGCAAGAATCGAGCCAAATCGTTGAATCAGATCAAACCGGTTCGAATCGAACCGGAATGATCTAGAAACCGACATAATTTCTTTTTTCTTCCTCTCTTCTTCTTCTTTCCTCCGTTTTAGCATGAGCGGCAGCCCCCTCCTCCCTCTTTTTCCCGTTCTCCGGCCACCGGCCATGAACTCCGGTACCCAAACCTTCTTTCTTCATCTTCCCGACGAGAGGAGCTCGCTGGTGGTGTCGTTTCGCAGAATAGGGGCCAGAACCGAATAGGGTTGCGACTGGAGCTCAGCGTCGCGCGTTGAAGATCCGGCGATCCACGGGATTTTATTTTAAAATCTATATCAGATCCACCACTATTCGAATCGAATTTTATCCATTCCATTCGGATCGGAGTAGAGTGAATATCCAACGGACCGAGTGATTTGATCATTTTTAGTCATTATCACATAAGAAGGATGTGGTAGCCGTGAGAATATTTGTACTCAATAATTTTACATATCTAACAAGTCTTCAAAAATAATGCTATTTTCTACCAAATATTAATTAATTATATAATTCAATTCATGATCAAGTTTTGTCAACAATATTTAAAAAAAAAACATTCGTTCATCTTTTTTGCCATATCGACTGTATAAAATTTAAGGCCTCTTGTAATCTATTGACTCCTCTAAAATTGAATTTATTACATTAATAATCGAGAGAAGGAAGAAAAAATCTTTATTTGACAGGACTTTTTTATTACCTATGAATTTAATCAGATTCAGATCTCTCATAACTCTTCTCTATATTTGAAAAGAGAGTATTTGGATTTTTCCAATAACTAAAAAGCCTGAAGTCTGAATCTAACTCATTTTTTGAATCTCACTTTTGGACTAAACTAATGAAATTAAAGATTTTTTAAAAAGTGTTTCGACTTTGTCCTTTGTTTCTTAAGTATACGATAAAAAATACTCAAATTTCAATAAAAATATTTATTCTAAAAAAAATAAAAGAATTTAATTGCATTGGCTTAATCCGTAAGTGAAGCCATGAACCCGATCTAGATAAATTTTTCTCCACTTATTAACTGAATTAAGTTGTGTGATAGTTTCCAATATCAACTGAATTAGAATACACCAAAATCATTATTTTATTTTATTTATTTATTTTTTTAAACTAATAATCAAAATTCCATTACTGAAAACTAAGAATATCATCCAATACAATAGAATTAATAGAAGATGGAACCTCTTCTATCCATATTTGCTCTTCTAACACAAGAGACAGAGCTAGTTTAGCTAATGAATGAGCTACTATATTACCTTTCTATAGGGGGTTTGAGTCCAGCATCCCTACCCATGGTGCCTTATCATGGTGACCCTATGGACAAAGTAAGGCTATTGGAGACGAGAATAGCATGTTGAATAGCATATGGACCAAGAATATGAGAGGGGAGACGCGGTGTAATGCTCTCCGCCACCCCGAGGCCGGTATGCGGGACCAGCCCTAGTGAGTTAGGTGCGGACATCATGTTCTATTAAGAGGGACTGATGTCTCCATAAAGAAGGAGCTTTATGGACATTATAGGATCGAGGACCTATAGTGCACATCTCTCCTGTAATGGAGGTTTCGGTATAGGTAGGACTATGCTGCCCGGGATGCCCGAAGGCATTGAGCCCTTATACGGTTGTGCGAGATCCTTAGATATGCACTGCAAGATGAGCCCTACAGTCAGAAAGGATGCCAAGACTCTTCAAATATACATGGCTGGCCTAGGTTATGAGCTAAGTCTAGGCGCCACACGCGTGCCAAAGGCTCCGAGATTCTGGCACCGTGACACTTTCCTACCCGCATGTGAGATTAAGAGGGAGTCACATTGATTCAAAAGAATGCAACATTCAACACTCTGAGTTCCCAAGTTAGACCGAGCCACAGATCTATGCTGTAGACTAAGAACCAGAGATTGACAATCAGTTTCAACCTCAATGGCATTAAAACCCAGCTCCAAAGCCTTTAAAACTGCAGAAGACGCAACTTCTGTCTCTGCTTCTTCTGGAGAAAGCACATGGGGATATCTGCACGAGCCACTAGCCCTAACCTCACCGCTAGAGTTTCTGATTACCAAAACCAGTTGTACCATCCGCACCAATAGCAGCATCACAGTTAACCTTAACAGCACCCACAGCTGGCGGAAGCCAACGAACAGACCTGTGAGCAGCAGTGCGAGCGGCCCTACCCTGTTGTTGCTCCTTATAATCAGACCACAGCGACAAAGCTTGACCAACAATCTTGCAAATCCGTGAGTCTCTTCTGCTGGTGTAATAAAACATTCCTACTCCGCCAAACAATCATTATTGCCATCTTTGTTATATTAAAAAAAGAAAAACTGTCCATAATTATGAAATTATGAAATTAGTAAATTTTTTATTCTAAATAGCCTAAGAATGGGTGTTTACAATTTTATTGGGACAATAACAAGATAAAAAATACAGTTTTAATTAGTAACAAAAATATATGACTCCTGAAGAGTCATTTATTCCATTACGACAGAGCTCATAATGCTTTTAAGTGTGGGCACATTGATGCAGGAGAGTCGGCGTCTGTTGTAGTGAAAGTGTTGCCACTGTTGGCGTTTCTTGGAGTCAAAGGGCGCGCCAGAACAGGAATCAACTTCAGATCTGTTTTTCTTTTAATTGCTCCACCAAATGATTCACTCATATCAAGATCCTCTGGCATCTTCCCGTCAGGAAGTTTCCAATCAAAATGATATAGCAAATTTGCCAGGAAAAGTTCAAGATTTGTTATCCCTAATGTCATTCCAGGGCAAATTCTCTTTCCCGCACCAAAAGGTGTTAGCTCGCAGTTAATACTCTTATAATCAATCGGATTATCGATGAATCTTTCTGGATTGAACTTTTCAGGCTCTGGCCAAATTGCAGGATCTCTTGAAATTGCCCAGACGTTCACCAATACCTTGGTCTTGGGGAAAATGTCATACCCATTAATCTTAGTTTTTCCTCTGCATTCTCTTGGAATTAATGGCACAGCAGGATGTAATCTCAAAGTTTCCTTCACAACTAGTTTCAGGTATTTTAATTCCTCAAATTTGTCTTCATCAACATATCCTGTTTCATCGAAAACTCTCCTTATTTCTGCTTGTGCTTTTCTCATTGCTTCTGGGTTCCTGATCAGCTCCGATAATGTCCATTCTGCTGTTTTTGAGGATGTGTCGCTGCCTGCGCCAAATGTATCCTGAAGGAAATTTTTAACTTATCAGTATTAATTTAATACTAAATAAATAAATAAAGACATCAACATTTCTCATATACTAACCAGAATGGCTCCTTTGATGGCATCATTTGTTAAGGGAAATTGAAGGTTTCCATTTTCTTGAAGATCCAAAAGAACATCAAGAAGATTCTCAACTTCACCATCACTTTTCTTGGAAGATACTGCCCTGTCGGCTTTATGTTCACTTATGATATCTTCAAGTATCTTATCAGTTTCTCTATGCAATTTATCAAATTTATGCTTATCTCCACTAATCACATGAAGCGCTTCAAACGATGGAAAGACATCAGTAACACTAAATCCAGCTCCCGCCTCAACGACGTCGTCTATAATTCTAAGAAGCGCTTCTTGATTCTTACATTTCTTACCAATGGAAGTTCTTGCAATAATATAGTTTGTCAAAACAAACAGATGATGGGTAAGATTTACCGGCGAACCAGATTTCGAAGAAAGAAATTTAATAAAACTTGACATCTCTTCTTCTCTTACTGATTTGAATGACTGCACACGTTTTACACTAAGTAATTCTAATGTGCAGATTTTTCTCATTTGTCGCCATTGATCTCCAAACGACCCAAAAACAATGTCGTTTCTGTTATATAGGACCATTTTCGCTGCATTAACTAAAGGTCTTTCAGCGAAATTTGTATCCTGCGTTCTTAATACTTCTTTGGATGTTTCTGCGGAGGAAACAACAACAGCGTAAACTTCGCCAAGGTGAACACCCATTACAGGTCCGTAAGTTTTGGCTAAGTCTGTTAGACGGTGATGGGGTAGACCGGGGCCAGCAAGTTGGTGAATGTTACCTATGAAAGGTAATCTCCATGGTCCTGGAGGAAGATTTATGGAGTTATCATCTTCTTCTTGTTGGTTCTGTATTTTTGATGCCATAAACATCAAAAGAAGAACGCTTACAAGAAATGGAGATGATTGGATAGGTTTTCCTATTTTGTTGAATATTTTGGTAAGACTTGTGGTAGTTGAAGCAAATTGATCAACCTGCATGAACATAAAAAATTAGAAAAAAAAAATTTAAGAAAATTTATACAAATAAAATTATAAAAGATTAGTATCTTCCTTAGGATTTTTTTTTTTTTTTTGTTCACCCTAGGAATTATTTATTTGTACCACGAAACAATCATTTGAACAATTTAAAAGCAATACGTCGTTTTCACTGCAAGTGACGTCTTTTTTATGCTACGTTCAACGATCCAACTTAACAACTGTAATAAATATATTTTTTACACTGTCCAAAATGAACGTTATAAATTTGTAATTTGTGTTGAGAATTCTGAAATTGCTCGCCCCTAACAACTACAACAAATATTTTTTTTTTTTTATTGGCTGTCCAAAATGGACTTTGTAAATTTATAATTTGTATTGAAAAAGCTGTAATTATAGCATTGTAAAATATATTATTATAATATTCTGTAATTATAGCATTGTAAGATATAATATTATAATATAAGTATCTGCAGGAAAAAAAAAATAGAATTGTACTAAACTAATGAAAATAAAAATTTAAATATTATTTAAATATTATTTTTTTTATAATCAAAAATACTTTATTTAAATAAAAATCTATTTTTATAAATTTGATTGATAAATAGAAATATACGGAATCTAAATAAGTCTATTAAAAATAAAAACAAAAGAGATAAAAGAATTGATCGATAAAACAAGTATCTATTCTAAAAGGATCGTAATAGATGGCTATTCAAAATTTCACAACAAGCAGTCCTTCCAAGCAGGATGTCCTATAATATTATTCGATTTTTTTTTTTTTTACTTATTTTATGTCTCTGTATTGTTAATAATAATAGTTAATCCTTTTAGCTCCCTTAGATCTGGAGTTTTTCTGTTTCCTCTTGGAATAAGGGTGGAAGCAGGGGGAGTTGAGGGAGCCCTGGCAACCAAATTCCAAACTTTTTTAAAAATTTAAATAATGCAAAAAAAAAAAAAATCTTTGATTTAGCCCTCTAATTAAAATTTTTTTTTTCAATCCTCTAATTTTATAGTCTGATTCTTCTATGCTTTGAAAATATTTGACTTAGGAAGAAGATCTCACAGTGAAGGGCATCTACCAATTGAAAGTGGAATATTTAATGATAAACTAAAAACTCTAATAAACAGTACTTACAGATTGATTCATGGCCAAGAAACCAGAAGCAGGGAATTTAGTCAGCAGACGAACTACTGGCTGCAGTTTTGATGATAAAGACGCTTGCGGTGCTCTGTTTGCAGTTGGCTTAGCCGGAGAAAGAAAAGCGAAACGGTTGCAATTGCCAACCCATCTGGTAGAGGATATGCTTGATAATGGATGAAAATACTGTTTACAGGTATTTCCCTGTAAAATTGCTGGTTGCAGCGACATATTTGAGAATGAGAGAGAGAGAGAGAGAGAGAGAGAAGAGCAAACTCTGCTTATTCCAACTTGAAGAGTATGGATGGCTTTTTATAGATTAATGTCATGTTAATATTACATTAAGTCAATAAATACACGTGTAGTTTTTACTTTTTTTTTTTTTTTTGAATTTTCCCAAGAATATTGAGCTTTGATGTCACCATTTATTTTATGTTTATATGATATTTATATTTGATAAAATGGAAAAATATATAAAACTTAATTAAAAAATTCAATTTTAAAAAGATTAGTACTTTTACTTAAGTTTTCAAAAATAAACTATTCATGCTCCGTTTTTTTCTGTAAAAATAATTAATAGGAAAATAATTTACTGAAAAATATTTTTCATGAATAATATTTTTTTGAAAAATATTTTTCAAATGACTTATTTTCCGTTATTTGATTGTAATATTGAAAATTAGTTAAAAATATTAAAATCTTTATCTCATAAGACTAGAAAAAACATTAATAATAAAAGAAATTTTATAATTTAAAAATTTTATTGTTAAATATGAAAAGAATGCAAAAAATTAAATTATGAAAGCCGCCGATGGCCCGTGATAGTAGCTGATAATGGTGGTCGGTAGTAAATGGTAACTGATGATAGTAATTACAATGATTAATAAATTAAAAAAATATGGATTTATAAGATTTATCAATATCAGGAAAATGTTTTACTCTCTCGAAAATAGAAAGGTATTTTTCTTAAAAATGACTTAATTTTTCTTTGACCAGAAAAATATTTTCTGATGACTTATTTTCCGTAAATGCCCCAAATAACGAAAAATTATGAAAAATATTTTCCTGCAAGTTAATTTACGAGAACAAACAGAACCCTAATCTAATCTATCACTCCTCAAATAAATAAAAACACCAATCAAACCATCGTTTAATGGGCGGAAAATAAATTTGTTACGAATATAAAAAAGCTTTATACTCTACAAGAGTAAAAGGATTGCAATTCCTAGTAAAAAAAAAACGAAAATAATGGCGTAAATATTCAATATAAAATTTTTTTAGATTGTTGTTCATAACAAATATTTTATTATTTTTCTAAAAAATAAAATAATAAGTAAAATTTTAGAGAAATCGAGATTGTAGTTTTGAAGAAAAAATGTAAAATTCGAAGAATATACTCATATAGTCAGTAAAACATTTAAAATTAGATTAGCTAAAAAATGCACATACTTTAGAAAATATAATTAAATTATTAGACAAAATTGAAAAGAGTGTTACGATTTATAAATTATTTTTTTGAAATAAATTAGAAACTTGGGAGCTAGGGAAATTAATGTATGTCTTTGAGAATAGATAAAACTTATGGGGGGGGAAGTAAAAATTTTAGAGAATTGGGGCTTGGGCCCCTTAGAGCAAATAATAATTTCACGTGCAGCCATAAACGACAAACAAGAATTTTCTGAAAGCTTATGCATAAAAAAATGTACAACAATATTATTTTCATCTACATATGCAAACAAAATTATACTTGGAAAGTTTTATTTTTTTTTTATATTTTTTTATTTCTCTTTTGGCATCGTTGTGATGTTATTGGCTAATCGATACTGTCAGTCAAAATTGGCCTACACTGACTAAGCAATGTCTTTCAAATAGATTATGGGGTCAAAGTCGGCTGCCATTGCAGCTTCCGATTGTATTATTTTTATTATTTTCCTTTTTCAAAAAAACCTCACTTTGAAACGTGTGTTATACAGTTATATTATTAAACAAAAAAAAAAAAGTTATACAAAATGGTTTAAAAATTTTAATTAGACCTAAAAAGTAAAATTTACCACACTAGATTACGGGCCTGTTATTATATTTTATTTTTTAATATTTATCTTATTAATTTTTATAAAAAAATATTAAAATCAGAAAGAGGAACATTGAGATTAACAGATATAATCCTACTAAATTTATAAATTGATAAAAATATCTTTAAGAATTTTAATTATTTTGGTTAAAAAAATAATTCAATTTGATTATTCATAAGTTTTCTATTTAAATTTAAATTTATTGGCTGAAAAATAAAATAAATATAAAAAATAAAAAATCTTGTACAAAATAATTTTTAAATTCAATAATTAAAAAATTTAATACAATCCTGATTGAGAAGTTTTATACTAATATATATATATATATATATATATATATATATATATATATATATATATATATATATATATATATAAAAGTTATTTTACATTATTGATAGTCCAACATTTGAAATCAGTATTGTTAGTCATTGATGTATTAATTTAATTTTTACTAAATTAATTTTATGCGTTAACAATTTTATTGGTTAGCAAGTGTAGCTGAATTTTTAAATTCCCTAAATTTTACTTTGTGTTGGCATAAATATTATAAGTTTAATTCTAATGATCGTCTTATTATTCAATATTTTCAAGCCTTGCTCATTCAAACAAGTTAATTTAACTTTGTTTTTTTATTATAATTACTGTTATTTTTATTTTTAATAGAAAATCATTATTTCCTATAACAAAATCATTATTATTATTTTATGGTTGAGTAAACATTTTCGTAAATCATTATGAACCATTTTTTTTTCGACTTTTGTGTTTATTAATAATTTCATTCAAATTTTTAGAAAAATGACATGAATATGAAAAAAAAACATGAAATAAATAACAAAATATTCTATCTAATTATCAATTGATTTTATAATTTTATTACATTTATTAATTTTGTATTTAATTATTTTTTGTTTTGAGAATTCAAATAACAATCAACCTTAATGTTGATAGACAATATTCTCTTTGTTCCAAAACTTAAGTCGTTAAGGTTTTTACATGAAAATTAAAGAAGTAATTAATTCTTCTAAATTATAATATAATCAAAGATAATATGATCAAATTACCCTTTATTTCAAAATGAAGGATAATATAATAAGGTTAATATTATAAAATATTATTTATTACTCTTTAAAATTTTCAAAACGACTTTAATCACTCTAAAATGATTTATAATGAACAAAAAGGAGTAAAAAATTACTAATAAATGAAATAACGAGTAATATAATAAATAACAACGTTTACATTGTTAAATAGTGTGTATAATTGAAATGAATGTGATAAACAATGCTCTGCATCGAAGACTAATTTTTTAATTAGATTAATTATTCATGCAATCCCCACTTGTTGAAATTATCTTAAAATATATTACTAACTCTTGTATATTTCCTGCATTGATTTTGACATTTTTTAACTTTTTTTTTTTAATTCTACCTAAATGATTCTTTTAGAAAATTAAAGTACCTCACTAGTATTAATTACTGTATTCAACTTTATTTTTATTTAAATATTTTCACTAAAATTTCTTTATTTTGACTTTAAAAAATTAATTAAAATATAATTTTAATTAATTAATTTTATTTTTTGAATTGAGGTGATTTAATTATTTCTTTTAATTCTCGTGAAAAATCAAAGTCTTACAATTAACACAAGTTAGGAAATCGTAGTAGTGATATTTTAAATTATTATTATTATTATTATTATCATTATTATCATTACTACTCACTTATCCCAAAATATAAGTCGTTTAAGATTTTTTCACGAGAATTAAGAAAACAATTAGCTATCCTAAATTATAACAAAACAAAGAGTAATTTAATCAAATTACCCTTTATTTCAAATCCAAGAATAATTTATGGATGTAGTTAGTTTATCTAATATAAATAATGGTAATATTGAAAAAAAACATAATTTATTATCCCTTTAAATATTCAAAACGATTTATATTTTGAAACAAAATAAATATAAAAAGGGAAAAAATAATCATAACCCTAAGTTTTAACCTAATTTACACCTGAGAACCTTTATTTTCAAAGAGCAATTATTAGGTCCCTAAATTTTGATTTCATCAATAACTTGATCTTTCAGTCCAAAGTTATACACTTTTTTCGTTAGTCTTCGCAATCTAAGTGAGTCAATTGAGAGAGAAAAAAATTGAATCCCAGTGAACACCCAAAGCTTTGCTTAAGCCAATCACCATTGCTTTATTTCCCTTTATCAAAAGACAGTAAACTGAGGAGCCACCTTGAGCTCAATTGTTCACTTTATTTTACCGATCACCGTTGCTTTATTAGCCTATGCGTTTCAAGAAATTTTACCCCACTCAGATTATTCACTCACTTCATGCATGTAGTGAAACAACTTCTTCATAAGGTTACATGCAAACCAGCAACTAATTGTTCATATGGCCGTACACTAATGCTAGCAAAAAGAAATTTTGAAAACACTAATAATCAGAAGACAAGACAATGGCATAACAGCAGAGATTTTGAAAATACTAATAACCAGGAGACAAGATAATCATCAATCCAAGTGGGACTAGTGATTACCTTAGTTCCTGGGACATGGTGGTGCAATAATATTCTAGATTTAAATCGTTATTAACAGAAAAATGAATTAATTGTTTTTCTGATAATCTGATTGAACTGGTGATGACCTGAGTTCTGGGATACGGTGCACGTTGACAGTCGATGGTTGTGTGAAGCAAGGTACATGATTGGATGTTTGGTAATTAATTTGGTAATTATTTTTCTATAAAATTATTTCTAAAAAAATTAACTTAAATTGCAATCATTATCTGTTTTCTAAAAAAAAATTGTTAATTAATTTGGAGCATTTAGATAATTTAATAAAAATGAGTGAGATTTCTACTTTTCTCCATTATTTTCTCTTCAAATTGGAGAGATTTAAAACACTAGCAATATTCCCGTGCTATGCACAGTTAAACAAAAGTAAAATAAAATAAAATTGAAAGAAAAAATATATATAGTTTATAGATTCTTGAATGAAATTTCTTTTATTATGCTAGCTATTAAAAAATATTATAAATATATATCAATAGTCAAAAAAAAATATAGCGGTTCTTTTTATTATTAGAGTAAAAATGATGAAATTTATATAGATAAATAAAAAATAAATAAAATGAAATGTGGTAAAATTTATTAATTTGATTAATTTTAGAACTAATATAAAAAATAATTAACTCGCTATTTCATTAAAATCCGTAAATAAAAATTTATTTAAATAATTAAAAAATTTATATAAATCATCAACTTATCATGCTATTAATTCTCTAACACTACAATTAATCAATTATATTTAATATAATTTAATTTAATAAAAAATTAATTTTTAATTTTTTTATATAAATAATAACTGCTCGTATCATTAAAATTTAAAAATTATGTAATTTATTTATATCATTAAAACTTATATACATTTTCTCTAATATTATATTAATCAATTACATTTAAAATGACTTATTCAATCAATAAACAATCATAAATTAATTTATTTTTAAATAAATATAAAGATAAACAATTAAGGCATTACACATTTCATTAATTTGAAATCCTCCGTGGCAACACCAAGGGAAAATCTATCTGCTATATATATATATGTGTGTGTGTGTGTGTAGCTGATTGAAAAATAAGTGAATATTAATTTCTCCAATATTTTCTTCTTCTTTCCAAACAAGGAAAAAAAAACTTTTTTCTAGATATTTTCCATAGTTATTTTCCTTAAAAAAGAAAAAAACACTTATCCAAACAAAGGATAAATGTTCTTAAGATAGTATATAATAATCTCAAAATACGACCACCTTGAGGATGAGCCTAAATTTAAGAAATATCATGAAATTATATATTTATTGTAATTTTAAATTAAAATGATGTTTATACTTTGGTACTCCGAATTTATTGATCTATTTATAATTGCATCCTAAAATTAAAGGGTACAAAATAGTGAATTAGAGCACACTTATCCCGTGTTAATTGCACTTTAGAGGCAAATTAAGGTTAAGATTTTTAATTAAGATAATATAAAAGTGGGTCTCAAAACTTAGCCTCACTTAAATTGAAAACGCAATATTTAAAAATTAATTGGAAAAAATTAGCCATTTTGCATTCTTTTCCCTCTGCTTATTATTTTCCTGTCCCTTTCCCTCTTTATTTTTTTTTTTTAACCATCGATATTCAGGCTTATTATCATGACCTTTCTCTCTCTTTAATTATTCGATCCACAAACCTAAATTTAAATCCAACTATAACCATGCGAGAACTCAGTAACTTTCCTACATCAGCAACAATGATTCATTGGACGATGGGGATTGGATGATAATTGATTTTTAGAAAATTGAACAGCTGTAGGTTTGTCCACTAACAATTTTATTATTAATTAATTGATGGTTGCCCATATTTTCCAGGTATACTCTAGATATAGACTGCTAACTTTGACTGAGAAGCAATGAAGAACTCAAATAGAAATTTAATTAAAACAAAAATACTTATACTGCTTAGCCGACTTTGATCAACAAATGTTATTTTTTTAGATAACCAAAACTGTTTGTAAATTAGCATGTGACAAATAGCCTATTAATTAATCATTTAATTACTAAGTGATTAGTAATAAATAAAATACTGATTATTTGATTAATGTTAGTTCATTATGTAATAAGAGAATCCAATAGTCAAAAAAAGGCAACATTGATCTTGTGCGTGTATATGTAAATTATTAAATTATAGAAATTTCAAGCTATAAAAAGGTCGCCACAATCTTTTGTTTTCAAAGCAACAAATTGAAGTACATTCATTTCAGTATCTTTCTTACATTCTACACTTTCCAAAAATGGCAATCCAACCTGCAGTTTTTCAAGCAAACTCCCAAAAACAAATCTTATGTACTCCATTCTTGTCAACCAAACCTAGTGGCAAGCTGAACGATAGTCGTTTTGCATCCTTTTTCTCAGCTAAGCCAACAACTCTAAGAATACTTAAAGCATGCTTATCAACAAAATCAGAGACAGACACTCGTCCATTAGCCTACTTTCCTCCTACTGTATGGGGAGATCGTCTTGGTTCTCTTACATTTGAACAACCGGTATGTAATTACCTTTGATAAACTTACCCAGAAAATCTTTTTATTATGGGTGTTAATCAATTATGCATTTTCATAATATATTCATATATTTTTTGAGAATGTAATTACTTAATACTTATCTGTTTGTGTATAGGAATTGGAATCATTAAATAAACAAGTAGAACTCTTGAAGGAAAATGTTAAAAAAGATGTGTTCATCGCATCTACAAGTGATCCAGCACAGAAAATCATTTTGATCGACTCACTGTGCCGCCTTGGAGTGTCGTATCACTTTCAGGACGAGATTAAAGAGAATTTAAATAAGATTTTCAATACCCAACCTAATTTTCTTAATGAAAATGATTATGATCTCTACACTGTTGCTATGGTATTTCGAGTATATAGACAGCATGGTTTCAAAATCTCTTCTGGTAAGCAAGTTTAGATACATTTAAACAAAAATATTAATTGATTAATAGAACAATGATAGGCTAATTTGATTTGGTTGATTGCGAATCAGATGTGTTCAACAAGTTCAAGGATAGTGATGGTAAGTTCAAGGAATCCCTACTAAATGATATCAAAGGCATACTGAGCCTTTTTGAAGCTACACATGTGAGCATGCCTAATGAACCCATTTTAGATGAGGCCTTAGCTTTCACCAAGGCTTTCTTGGAATCCTCTGCGGTTAAGTCATTCCCTAATTTCGCAAAGCATATAAGCAGTGCACTAGAGCAGCCGGTACACAAAGGCATACCAAGGCTAGAGGCAAGAAAATATATTGATTTATACGAGGTCGATGAAAGTCGAAATGAAACTGTACTAGAGCTTGCAAAGTTGGATTTTAACAGAGTGCAGTTGCTACACCAAGAAGAATTAAGTCAATTTTCAAAGTAAATCATCTTTTTCTATAAATGCTTTTCATTTATTTTTTGGTAATTAGAATTTAGAATTTATAATTTAACAATTAATAATATTTCAGGTGGTGGAAGAGTTTGAATATTAGTGCAGAGGTCCCATATGCAAGAAACAGAATGGCAGAGATTTTCTTTTGGGCGGTTTCTATGTATTTTGAACCTCAATATGCAAAGGCTAGAATGATCGTCTCCAAAGTCGTATTACTTATCTCACTCATAGACGATACAATTGATGCATATGCCACTATTGATGAAATCCACCGTGTTGCAGATGCAATCGAAAGGTAAATACAAATGCAATTATTACATATAGATTACAAATAGACAATTATATCAAATGAGATTTCTTATTTTTCTATTTAAATTTCATTAGGTGGGATATGAGATTAGTCGACCAACTGCCAAATTACATGAAAGTAATCTATAGATTAATTATCAACACATTTGATGAATTTGAGAAAGATTTGGAAGCAGAAGGAAAGTCCTACAGCGTCAAGTATGGAAGGGAAGCGGTAATATACTTTGCATAGACCTTGAAATCTTCTAATTTATTGTTACATGTCAGAGGTAGTTAACCTTTGTTTATTGTTAATAATTCAGTATCAAGAGCTAGTGAGAGGCTATTACTTGGAGGCGATATGGAAGGCGGACGGAAAAGTGCCATCGTTTGATGAGTACATATATAATGGAGGGGTGACCACTGGACTGCCTCTTGTTGCCACTGTATCTTTTATGGGAGTAAAAGAAATCAAAGGAACTGAGGCATTGGAATGGCTAAAAACCTATCCAAAACTCAATCAAGCTGGTGGTGAATTTATCCGTCTGGTGAATGATATAACGTCCCATGAGGTACTATATTAATAATCAAATCTTGATTCCTTTCTTCTTTTTAATAATTTAGTATTCACATCAAATCAATGCTTACAAATAACCTCTTTTAAATCACAGACCGAGCAAGATAGAGGACACGTTTCATCTTGCATCGATTGCTACATGAACCAATATGGAGTGTCAAAAAAGAAAGCAATGGAAGAGATGCAAAAAATGGCTATAAATGAATGGAAGAAAGTAAATGAGCAACTTATCATGCGGCCTACAGAAGTAGTACCAGTGGACCTCCTCATGAGAATTGTTAATCTTGTTCGCCTAACAGACGTGAGTTATAAGTACGGAGATGGATACACCGATTCAAAACAATTGAAAGAATATGTTAAGGGATTGTTCCTTGAACCTATTCCAATTTGAAGTCAATTTCCATGGTTATGCCATATACAATAGTATGCATTTTCACTTTATAGGAATGCGTTTTTACGCTATTTTTTATATATAAAGAAATTTATTCCTTGCAATTTAAAGAAATTAACGAAAAGGAATATTTTTTTTTCTTTTTTCAGTATATTGTAATATTTCAGAGCAATTGTCAAGTGATATTCCCATCAAACTCAAGATTTTCGATAAATTTTTGTATTCTTATGTTTTTTTTTTTTTTTTGAGTCGGTATTCTTATGTTTTATATGTTTATTAATTTATCCAAATATTATTTTTTATGCTTCGCATGCCAATAAAAGAGAAGATAATAGTAACTCCGTCACATTATAAATAATATTTAAGGTGATTAAAGAAACCATTAAACAACCTTAATCTAGAAAAAAAATAGTTATAATGGACAAAAATACTCTTCCACTGATTTTTTAAATAATTAATTTTTACTTAGTAGAAACTAGAAAAATAGTAAAAATCACTAACATATTACCTACAAAATTAAAAAAACAACATAAATTTTATGCGGAGTAAATTTTACCATTAAAATTTCAACATTTAGCGACAAAATATTTTATCAGTAAATGCTGAAATCTCGTTTTTAAATGTCAATTCCTTTCTTTTTCTTTCATTCTTTTTTTTTTCCCTTCCATTACTCCTTTTTCATTAAGTCAACTTTTGCGCCTGGTAGATTAAAATTTAGCTCGACTTGTTTACACTCCAATATACTAGCTCGCCAGTTCTCTCTGGCATTCGAACGTGTTTCTTTCTAGGTGTTTCTGTATATATTTTCATTTTTTTTGTCTAAATAAATAAAGCTTGAACTTACGTGGAAATATCAACAATTTCATAGGGGCGAAAAGATTATATAATTTTTAATGATTTTCTACAACATTTTTTCTAATTCTAAATAGCAAAAAATAAGAATAAATATAATCAATTATTACCGATTAAATATCGATAAATACTTTACAGTGATTTGTTTCCACAACATTCTCTGTCGGTAAATACTTTTACCGGCCAAATATTGATTTTTCACAACTGAAAATTTTTATCGATAATACTATACTCCCTCGGTCCTATAATTTTTGTCTTATTTTTCTTTTTCATTCATTCCAAACTGTTGTCCTGTTTCATTTTTTAAAAATGAATAATATTTAAAGTTTATTATTTTACCCTTATTTAATATGCCTTTTTGTTAATAAATATAATATTCAATACACCACATTATCATTAATTACATCTTGATATAAATAAAATTAACATATCAATCTTTAATCTTTCAATAAAATTTTATTTAATTAAATATTTGATTAATTTCAAAAATAATTTAATATGGATCATTTAATTTTTATGGATATTAATGTAAGGGCATATTAGAAAAAAAAGAACAAAAAATTATAGTTTAATTAGAATAATTAATTTTTTTTAATCTGTGTGTAAGTCACAAATTATGACAAAATTATGACAAATTATGACAATTATGACAAAATTGGGACCAAGGTCTGGGGGCACCACCTTTGCCACCAGGCTTGGGATCACTCGCTATATACGAACTACTTCCGCTAGTATTCAATTGAATAACAAAATCATTTTATTTTATTATATACCAACTGCGTGCCTTCTATTTTATTTGCAATATAATACTTTTAAAATAGAAAAACGCAATATGAGGTCATATCATTCAACTTGCATATATGTATAGCCAGGGTAGGCTGTTGTCGGTTTTAGTAACAAAGTTAAGCTCATACTGTATAAAATTAAATTACAAAAATGGAAAGCCTGATAGAAGTGCAACATTAGCCAGTGAAAGAAAATAAAAAAATCCGACACGTTGGTTGGGGTAGTAATTTACTATAATCCTTATAAGGGTAAAAATAAAGTTAAATTTTCGAAAATCACACGTTACTGTTGTAAAAATTTTTATATTCTATGGCAGGAGGGAATTATACCTGCTGTACCAAACGAATAAAAAAATGTATAGATAAGTAATATTCATTGTGAAATGGCACTTCACCTTTTTCAACTTATAGATTTTGCCTTTAAAAAAATACTGAGATAAAATAATTAACCATTTTCTAACCTATATATATATTCTGCAATAGAAAATTTTAGAATTTAAAAACACATAAAGAACATTTATAGAGGGATATTCCAGAAGAAATAATTATTGTTGGTTTTGGTCAACAAAGTTAAGCTCCTACTAAAATATACACATAAAACAATCAAAATTAAGAATCTAAATTGGGCACATCCCACTAAATTTCAAAGGCTGCTAGCTAGAAAACGCAACGTTACTGAAATATATATACTTTCTTTTGCCGTGTAGCTTTATTAGGAAGTGGCATCTAGCTCGTGCTGTGGTGGAAATAGTATTAAAATATACGCACAAAATAATCAGCAAGTAACTCGATTCAAACGTATTGTATTAATGATTATGATTTTAAAATAGAGTATTGTATTAATTATTTAATCTCTGAATTTTATCCGAAATTATTATCGCATGTATAACAATAATAATAACAATTTGAAATTTAGGCTGCATTTAAAAACATGTCCCTGTACAGTCTTGAATCATACTACCTCCAACCACAAAACAAATAGGTATAGGCAAAGATCCATCATGATAATGACACTTCCAATATAAACAAACAAATTGTAATACTTGGAAAAAAGGGAAAGTTATTTCAAATGGCAATAGGTTCAATGAACAGTCCTTTGACATATGTTTTCAATTGTTTTGAATCGGTATATCCATCTCCATACTTGTAACTAACATCCGTTAGGCGGACAAGATTAACAATTCGCAGGAGGAGACTCACTGGCACAACTTCTGTAGGCCGCATGACGAGTTGCTCATTTAATTTCTTCCATTCATTTATAGCCATTTTCTGGATCTCTTCAACTGCCTCCTCTTTTGAAACTCCATATTGGTTCATGTAGCAGTCAATGCAAGACGCTACATGTCCTCTATCTTGCTCACTCTGTAATTTATAGAGGCATTTGTAAACATTTGGTGTACTCTTAATTATTAAGAACGAGAAACTTGTTAATATAGTACCTCATGAGACATTACATCATTCACCAAGCGGATAAATTCGCCTCCAGCTTGATTGAGTTTTGGATAGGTTTTTAGCCATTCAAATGCCTCAGTTCCTTTGATTTCTTTTACTCCCATGAAAGATACAGTGGCAACAAGAGACAATCCAGTAGTAACCCCGCCATTAAACATGTACTCGTCAAATGATGGCACTTTTCCATCGGCCTTCCATATTGCCTCCAAGTAATAGCCTTTCACTAGTTCTTGATACTGAATTATTAACAATAAACAGAGATCAATTATTCCTGAAATATAGCTACAGGTTCCCTAAACATAACTACAGATGTCAAGGTTTTTGCAAAGCATATTACCGCTTCCCTTCCATACTTGACACTATAGGACTTCCCTTCTGCTTCCAAATCTTTTTCAAATTCATCAAACGTGTTGAGAATTAACTTATAGATTACTTTCATGTAATTTGGTAGCCGATTGACTAAGCTCATATCCCACCTGATGAAATTTAAACAGGAAAATAAAAATCAAATTTCATTTAATTTGTGTACCCCTATTCTACCTGTAATAACTCCACTTATGTTTACCTTTCGATTGCATAAGCAAGACAGTGAATTTCTTCAATAGTTGCATATGCATCAATTGTGTCGTCTATTAGTGATATAAGTGATACAACTTTCGAGACTATCATTCTAGCCTTTGCATATTGCGGCTCAGAATACATAGAAACCGCCCAAAAGAAGATTTCCGCCATTCTATTTCTTGCATAAGAAACCTGCCTAGTAATATTCAAATTCTTCCACCACCTGAAATATTGTTAATTATTAACTTATAAGTCCTCTAATCATAAAATTATAAGTTCAAAACTCTAATTAGGATTTAATTAATAAAAAATAACAATATTGATAGAAAAAGATGAATTACTTTGAGAATTGACTTAATTCTTCTTGGTGTAGTAATTGCACTCTATTAAAATCCAACTTTGCAAGCTCTAGTACAGTTTCATTTCGACTTTCATCAACCTCGTACAAATCGATATATTTTCTTGCCTCTAACCTTGGTATGCCTTTGTGTACTGGCTGCTCTAGTGCACTACCAATATGCCTTGCAAAATTAGGGAATGACTTAACCGCAGAAGATTCCAAGAAAGCCTTAGTGAAAGCAAAGGCCTCATCTAAAATAGCTTCGTTAGGCATGCTCAGATGTGTAGCTTCAAAAAGGCTTAATATACCTTTGACATCACTTAGCAGGGATTCCTTGAACTTACCATCTCTATCCTTGAACTTGTTGAACACATCTGATTCACAATGCATCAAATCAAACTAGTATTTGCAGTTATATATATTACTTGATTTTATTTGTTGTTTAGTATATATATTCAATTCATGTTCTTATTTAAATGTATCTAAAGTTGCTTACCGGAAGTGATTTTGAAGCCATGTTGTCTAAATACTCGAAATATCACGGCAACCGTATAGAGATCATAATCCTTTTCATTAAGAAAAGTAGGCTGGATATTGAAAATCTTAGTTAGATTCTCTTCAATTTCCTCTTCAAAGTGATACGACACACCAAGGCGGCATAATGAATCGATCGAGATGATTTTTTTTGCTGGATCACTTGTTGATGCATTCAACATGTCTTTTTTAACCTTTTCGTTCAATAGTTCTACTTCTTTATTTAATAATTCAAATACCTATACACAAATATAAAATGTATTGGGTATTTACATTTCAAAATAAGGAAAGAAATGTGAAGATACATAATTGATTGCAGTACATGTGAAAATATTAAGAGGCTATTTGTCATTGCTATTGCAAATAGTAAATTCTAGACTAAAATTAACAGTAACTTTTTATGGTTAATTTTATTTGTGATTTCTGAACCTTTTAATTTTTTTCATTTTGATGTCTGAATGGAAAAATTTACAGTAAAGTTTCTTAAATATTAAAATGTTTCAATCAAGTGCATTTATACGTATTCTGTTGCATGGATATAACTCTCATATGTATTAATATATTTTGTTCCCTGTGGATTTGTTTAGTGGGTATTTCTTAGCTGAGGAAGAGTTTCAATTATGTAATTTCATATTCAGGTTATATTGAAATATTGTAAGTATTTTCTTTCAGTTTTTTTTCATCTAACAATATGAAGTCTAGGTTGAGATGTATTGGAGAGGCACGGTGGCCTGGGTGTAGTACTTCACACTTATAATTACTTCCTGTATAATAATAATAATAATAATAATAATAAAAAATTCAATTTTACCAAAAAAATAAAATGGAGCATTTTACTCCATAAATGATATCAGACATAAAATCCATTAAGTTCCTCCTTTTTTTACTTTTTTTTTTTTTTAGTTCTTATTTTTTATATCTCCTCTCTGAAAAAAAAAGTCTCAAAAAAATTATTCTAGTTTTCTTCCAAATCTAAAACAATATAAAAAAAACAGAAAAAACAAAGAAAATTAATAATATAGAAAAAATAAAGTAAAGCATTTGAGGTAATTAATTTTGATTTTTCAGTGAAAAATTCTCAGTAAAAGTACTTAATTGTATCAAAATTATTAATTCAGACATAATTACAAAAAAAATAGAAAAAAGTAGAAAGTCCATACACCACAAATATAATTAACCTTATTTTTATTGTTTCAATAGATTTAGCTACTAGCATTAAAAAATTTAATGGGTCGAAAACTGATTTCCAAAAAGCTTAGATCTTCCAATTAAGATCAGTTTTTCAAATTGCAACGCTGCGGACCCTAGGAGTATATCCAATATCAATATATTAAATAGTATAATGAACTTTGTGCCTCTTAATCATCCTAAAAGAAAAAACTCTGTGCTTCTTAATGAAAATTGCATACCGATTGATCAAAGGTAAAGGAAGCAAGGCAATCATCCCATACAGTAGGAGGAAAGTAGGCTAATGGACGAGTTTCTGTCTCAGATTTTGTTGATAAGCATGCTTTAAGTGTTCTAAGAGTTGTTCGATTACCCAAAGAAAAGGAAGCAAAACGACTGTCGTTAAGCTTAGTACTAGTTGGGCTCAGTAAGAATGGAGTAGTAAAGACTTGTTTTTGGGAGTTTGCTTGAAAAATTGCAGGCTGCATGGCCATCTTTGAGAACTAAAGAGGACTAACAAATATATATGTACCACTTCAAGTTTGTTGCTTTGAAAAGAAAAGATCAATCTTGGCTACCTTTTTATAGTGGGAATATTTCTATAGTTTAATCCTTTTCCATAAATGGACAATATTATTTGAGCTTTGTTACATACTGAATCATGATCAAATAAATATATAATTACTCAACTTCTGAGGGGTATGATAAGGTGGGAGGGATTTTTTTCCTTTAATTAGAGTTCAAGTCTCGAGTTTGAATTCTGAATATAAAGTTCCTTTAAATACTCAACTACATAAATCAGTTAAAAGAGCTCGATTAATCTGAATTCATGTTAGGTAAACCTAAGAAGAGGGTAAAACACTCTTTACAAAGTTTTTAAAAGTGTTTTATATGCAGGACTTAAACTTAAAACCTCTAATTAAGAGAAAATGGTAGATTTTATTCTCTAATTCTATGGATACGTTATTAAAAATTAAGAGGATGTCACTATCCTACTAGGTCATTTCTTGCAAAATTTAATAATGAATTCTTAGATCAATAAGAAATAAACCAAATTAATTGATAGCCAGCTATCAATAGATTTTTGGTTCCTTCATTAATTAATGTCTATGATAAATGACAAACATAAACAAATTGACATAAGTGTTGAGGCTAATCTTAAAGAAAGGATCAAGACTAGTTTCAATGATAGTGTTAAACACCAAAAGAACCAAACCAAAATAGAATGTTGATCTATATAGGTGAGAAGAGATAATAGAAATTTCTTTTCCCTTAACTAGATGTCTCGAATTCGAAGTATATATAAAGTCTCTTTAAAACATACAAAAAGAAACACTTTACCCCTTTCATAGACCTATGAGCTTCAAATTAGGGACGGAGCCACAATGGGGCAAGGAGAGCAATAGGCCTCTTGAAATTTGGAAAAATAATTAATATTTTAGTTTTTTCTTTTTTGAAAAAATGCTAAAATAATTTCTCAAATTGGACAAATTCTTTGTGATTTTGTCATTTTCTTCATTCTTAATCATATTCAATACAATTCCAAATTTATTAATTTTCTTCCTCACTCTAGTCACTTTTATTAGCATTTGGAGCTTGCAATAACATATGGTATTTAATTACTTTTACTTCCTTTGAGATCGAAGAAAATTGCTTTTTATGAAAATAATGAGTTTTTTATACGAGACCATCTATTCTCTAAAATTTTTATCTACAATTAGCCCATAAATTTATTATTTTTGTTACTTAATTCCAACTTAGGTAAAAATTTTTTTTTTTTTTTTTATATAACCAGAAGGTTTAATCCCCTTCAGACCATAAAGCCTAAATGTTTTTACCCTCCCAACAAATTATTTTTGATACAATCATAGTTTTTTTTTCCTTTGGGATCAAATTCTTTAATATTAAAATTATTGGAACACTTTTTTTGGTGAATAATAACAATAATACAATATTTTTTTAATTAATATAAAGAAATGGAGTGTTCAATTTTGTATTTTTTTCACTGGTTTTATTTAAAGTTATAAATCTATACTTAATTATATACATAAAAATTTTGGATGCCTTTTAGGGGCTAATAACTACAGGATTCAGTCCAATGTATTATAATTATGGAGTTTAATAAATTAATTTTGGATTACAGAATTTAACATAATTGCACGTTGGATCAACCGAATTATAGCATTTCAACAAATTAATTAATTTTGCAATAAAAGCATGGTGTTTAATTATTTAATGACAAATCATTAAAATTAGACTTTGTATTAAAATGGGAGATGAGTTATTGTTTGATTGTTTAATGACTTATGTTAAAAAAATATATAATTGTAAAATTAACAATGAAATTATTATGAAGAGAGTTCACGCAATAAAAAAAAAAAAAAGCGACGTTTAATGCAATATAAATATAACAATTTTTTTAAAGATTTATCATTATTTTTATTTTTATTTATTATATATATATATATTATTTTTGTAAAATATGTGTTTTACGTGCACCGTTAGGTAAATTTTCTGGAAAGGTTCCGAATTGTTTAGACAAAAAATAGAATATTGTTGAACTTTGTCTCCAAGTACAAATATAATATAATATCTGGATATTAAAAAACGATATCTTCATCAGTTTTCAGGTGCCGCTCAGTCAAACATTGTGTTCTACCAATACATCAGTATACTAAAATAAGTCACATCTTACCTCAAGCAGCAGACAATAAATGTTCATCGTATATTCGAGTAGCGTGAGTCCTCGGTTGCTTAAAGACAAAACTCAATTGTCAAATGAAAATATATTTTTGAACCGCCTTTCTTGAAATGAACATATTTTTGTTTATTAACGGTTTTATTAAATGCTACATGAAGAATTTTTTGTTGACTGCCGTTTAAAAATTTTCTATGGGGCGGCTATGAAAATATTTAATAATTAATTTTTTACAGAATCATGTGGGCACACACTAAATGAGACAACAGGAAATTAGCCAACCAATCATAATTATGCGAATGTATGGGCTAAACTTCCCATCCCTTTCCAAAAAATAAAATAAATGAAGTCCTGAAGGAAAGGACACTGCATCTTGTTTGAAGACAAACAATAAGTTGATTTGGAGGGGCTTATGAATAAAATAATGTGGACTGGACAACTATTTCTGTGATTTTTAAATAATTTATTAAAATAATGCAGTATTTGATAAGAAATTCTGAAAATTAAAAAAAAAAACATTAATTATTGGTAAAAATAATTATTTAATTAGCTGTTTAAATTAGAAATATTGGTAAAAATAATTATTTAATTAGCTATTTAACTTAAAATGAGAAAAAAATGATATTAATTATCTAATTTCAGAGGAAAACACAATGGGTATTATCAAAAAAATTTAATTAAAAGTTAAATGTTAAAATGTTTAACATTTTATAAAAAGCTTCCTTAACATATTATAAAAGTTATGTTACCAAACACTACAATTAAAAAATATAAAGTTTTTACTTGGTCTTTAATTCAAAAACTGTTGCCGAACAGAAACTTTGTATACCAGCGATAGATTATGCATGTTGAGGCTTTTCGTTTTTTTTTTTTTTTTTTTTTACTTTAATTTCCTAATTTAAGGTGAATGTAAATAGGGAGCTTTGTAGCTAAAAAACTAAGTTTTTCTTAAATTTAAAATAATAAAACTAATTTATTTTGATGATAAAAAATATCAAATAACAACAGTTCCAAATAACTTTATGATTGTAATAACAGTTGTTGGATAATTATCCTAAAAAAAAAAAAATTGTCTGATTTGCTTGTATTATTAATTAAACTGAATTTGCTTGTATTTGATACATTTTCTTATTAAATTTTATTTAGAATTTCTTATAAATTTGTTTAAAATCACATTATGTTTGGTAAATAATTTATCAAATCCAGATTATTTTAGTCATAATAAGATTGGAGCACATGAGACAAGCGAGAAGAAATCAGTTTCAATAAGGAAAAGTCATCTTGTTTTAACTTTTCAAAGTTAACTTCGGAATAAAATGGTAAAAAATACATTTTGCAATTTTAAAATTATGTGGCGGTTCAAATAAAATACTCACTTACTCCCAAAATGTAATTAAGAACATTTTCTTGCATTATTACTTTATTAATTGAAAACTACTAAATCACTAAAATACAAAGCCAGCTAGAAATGCAACATTACTTACCCAAAGAAATATGTAATTTATAATGCTCAGTTGCCTAGGAATGACGTTGAGGAAGTGGCAATAGGCCTAGTTAATTGATTCACGCAATAGAAAATCAAACCGGACATATCGGTTCGGTTCAAATCAGTTCAATTAAACTGATCCGGAAGAAAAGGGGATTTGTTTTCTCTTTTACTCCTTTGCCAAAAATTACCAATTACTATTTTAATTATGGAAATCGAAAATAAACCGCTTGTGTTTGTTACTGAGCTATATTTATAACAACGTTATCAAACTCGAATCAGATATTCATCTATCTAAAAGAACCGGATTGTCGATACATAATACCATTTTAATAAAAATATTTAAAAAATTACATGTTATTTTTTAATTGGTTTAGTCTATATTTGGTGGCGAAATATAAGAATCTAACTAGATCATCTACAAGGTATTTTCCTTTATTTTATATTATAAGAATTTTTTTTTTAATTAATAAATTGACTTGAATGTTGACTAGAAATACCTCATCAGAATAGTAATGTTAAGATTGGCGGCGAAATGAATGAATAATAAAAAATAATACAAAATTACATGACTATATATACTAAATACTTAGATCAGTGAAAATTAAACTATATAATATATTCAATAATCTTTGTGATTAGAAAAGGAAATTGATCATTTTATAAATTTTTATGTAACATAAAACAAATTTGAAAAAAAAAAGAAAAAAAAAGAACAAGGTACAGGATTTATGCAAATCCAGAAAAGGACAAAAAGAATATATTAATTGAAAATTAGCATGATTTCTCCTTTGTAATTCCGTCCATGGAAATTGACTTCAAGTGGCAATAGGTTCAATGAACAATCCTTTCACATATTCTTTCAGTTGTGAAGAGTCCGTGTATCCATCTCCATACTTGTAACTCACATCTGTTAGGCGGACAAGATTAACGATTCGCATTAAAAGATTCACTGGCACAACTTCTGTGGACCGCACGATGAGTTGCTCATTTAATTTCTTCCATTCATTTGTAGCCATTTTCTGGATCTCTTCAACTGCCTCCTCTTTTGAAACACCATATTGCTTCATGTAGCAATCGATGCAAGACGCTACATGTCCTCTATCTTGCTCAGTCTGTTATTTACAGAAGCATTTGTAAGCATTTGATCTGTACATGCTAAATTATTAAAAACAAGAAAGCTGTCAAGATTTGTACCTCATGAGACATTACATCATTCACCAGACGGATAAATTCACCTCCAGCTTGATTGAGTTTGGGGTAGGTTTTTAGCCATTGGAATGCTTTAGTTCCTTTAATTTCTTTTACTCCCATAAATGATACAGTGGCAACAAGAGGCAATCCAGTGGTCACACCTCCGTTATATATGTACTCATCAAACGACGGCACTTTTCCGTCCGCCTTCCATATCGCCTCCAAGTAATAGCCTCTCACTAGCTCTTGATACTGAATTATTAACAATAAACAAAGATTAACTACTTCTGACAAGTAACAATAAATTAAAAGATTTCAAGGTCTATGCAAAGTATATTACCGCTTCCCTTCCATACTTGACGCTGTAGGACTTTCCTTCTGCTTCCAAATCTTTCTCAAATTCATCAAATGTGTTGATAATTAATCTATAGATTACTTTCATGTAATTTGGCAGTTGGTCGACTAATCTCATATCCCACCTAATGAAATTTAAATAGAAAAATAAGAAATCTCATTTGATATAATTGTCTATTTGTAATCTATATGTAATAATTGCATTTGTATTTACCTTTCGATTGCATCTGCAACACGGTGGATTTCATCAATAGTGGCATATGCATCAATTGTATCGTCTATGAGTGAGATAAGTAATACGACTTTGGAGACGATCATTCTAGCCTTTGCATATTGAGGTTCAAAATACATAGAAACCGCCCAAAAGAAAATCTCTGCCATTCTGTTTCTTGCATATGGGACCTCTGCACTAATATTCAAACTCTTCCACCACCTGAAATATTATTAATTGTTAAATTATAAATTCTAAATTCTAATTACCAAAAAATAAATGAAAAGCATTTATAGAAAAAGATGATTTACTTTGAAAATTGACTTAATTCTTCTTGGTGTAGCAACTGCACTCTGTTAAAATCCAACTTTGCAAGCTCTAGTACAGTTTCATTTCGACTTTCATCGACCTCGTATAAATCAATATATTTTCTTGCCTCTAGCCTTGGTATGCCTTTGTGTACC
Source organism: Jatropha curcas (assembly GCF_041381405.1). Taxonomy (NCBI): domain Eukaryota; kingdom Viridiplantae; phylum Streptophyta; class Magnoliopsida; order Malpighiales; family Euphorbiaceae; genus Jatropha; species Jatropha curcas. Next base: position 21,218,002 of record NC_143157.1, read on the forward strand.
GGCTGCTCTAGTGCACTGCTTATATGCTTTGCGAAATTAGGGAATGACTTAACCGCAGAGGATTCCAAGAAAGCCTTGGTGAAAGCTAAGGCCTCATCTAAAATGGGTTCATTAGGCATGCTCACATGTGTAGCTTCAAAAAGGCTCAGTATGCCTTTGATATCATTTAGTAGGGATTCCTTGAACTTACCATCACTATCCTTGAACTTGTTGAACACATCTGATTCACAATCAACCAAATCAAATTAGCCTATCAATGTTCAATTAATCAATTAATATTTTTGTTTAAATGTATCTAAACTTGCTTACCAGAAGAGATTTTGAAACCATGCTGTCTAAATACTCGAAATATTACAGCAACAGTGAAGAGATCATAATCTTTTTCATTAAGGAAATTAGGTTGCGTATTGAAAATCCTAGTTAGATTCTCTTGAATCTCCTCCTCAAAGTGATATGATACTCCGAGACGGCACAATGAGTCGATCAAAATGATTTTCTCTGCTAAATCACTTGTAGAGACGTTTAACATTTCTTTTTTAATCTTTTCGTTCAACAACTCTACTTGTTTACTTAATAATTCAAATGCCTGCACACAAATATAAAAAACTATTGAGTATGTACATTTTAAAATAGGAAAAAGAAATATGAAAATACATAATTGAGATTGCCGACTTAATATGAAAATATTAAGCAACTATTTGGCTTTGTTATCGCAAATAGTAAATTTTTTTTTCATGTAATTTTATTGGCTCAACATATGTAGCTAGTTGCATTAGAATTTTTTATGGGTCGAAAACTGAATTTTTTTTTTTAAAAAAATGCTCAAATTAAAAAAAAAAAATTCAAAATCAGTTTTGAAGCACTAAAAATGCAATACCACGGACCCTAAGTAGGTCCACCATGAATATAGAAAACTTGTACTTGATAAAAATTACAAACCGGTTGATTGAAGGTAAGAGAAGCAAGTCGATCGCCCCATACAGTAGGAGGAAAGTAGGCTAAGGGACGAGCTTCTGTCTCAGATTTTGTTGATGCACATGCTTTAAGTTTTCTAAAAGTTGTTGGCTTAGCCAAGGAAAAGGAAGCAAAACGACTGTCGTTAAGCTTAGTACTAGGTGTGCTTAATAAGAACGGAGTAGTAAGGATTTGTTTTTGGGAGTTTGCTTGAACAATTGCAGGTTGCATTGCCATTTTTGAGTACTGAAGAGGATTAGCAACAAATATGAATAATTTACCAACTTCGATTTGTTGCTCTGAGAACAAAAGACTGTGGCCACCTTTTTATAGATGGAATATTTCTAGTTTCTACAATGCACATTATAAATATGGCTGATTTTTCATTTCATTTATTTAACAATTAATTTAATAATATAATTATTTTATTTGCTAACTTTGTTTAGTTGGACCAATATTTTGGATTTATTTGTTATTTTATTTACTGAATGCATACATTTCTCTCCAGATAATTTTTGAGTTGAAATTTGGCATTTAATACTGAAATTGTCAAAATTGGGCAACCGGAATAACCAGCTTTTACTTGCTTCTCAGTCAAACAATGTGTTCTACCTGGAAAAGTAAAATATTAGGTACTAGTCCGTAGCTTGTCTTGTATATACGTTACCAAAATAATTTTGCTTTCCATCCAAAGATCATGTTTTCTAATTGCGCGTTGACAGTGATTTTTGCAAGGGTACAAAATCGCAATAAGTAATATAGAATGAATAGAGTATCGTATCTATATGGATTGTATATCAAGTACCAAAATTATATTAATTTACTATTATTTAAATGGCAATATGAGGAATTATTTTAAGAAATTAATTTAAACAAATAAAAGAGAACAAGGAGAAATCAAGCAACAATATTTGACAAAAAGAAATCAGGGATTAAAAACTACTAGAGATTTTGACTTCACTTAATTCTATCCAATTTATTTTATTAGTTTGATAATCAATTTTAATTGTTCAAGTAGGGGAAATAACCCTAAAATCACTAACAAACTCTCTCGATGTATTGTTAGCTATTTTAACCTGGTCTAATTACCTATCTTCCAATAGCCCAATTAAACATGAATTAAATCATTAAGTTTTATGGTTTGTTTTATGAATTCATAACCTAAGGTCATTAACTTATGAAAACTCCCCATGAGTCAAACCATATAGCTTCCGCATCAAGTTATTATTCTCATGTAATTTACTACCTTTTTCATATCAAAAACTCTTCTCCCGATAGTGATTAATGAAATAAATCAATCCATAGGAGAAACTCCGCCTGGAAGCATTAAGTTCAATAATAAATTATATCATGAACAAGTAAAAGCAAATCTAATATTATAAATTGGAATATAAATTAAGCTACATCAAATCCCTAGTATGAAAATTTAGTTCGACATATTAATTAAATAAAACTCAATTAAATTTGATAATAATTCCATAATCAATCTAAATAATGAAAGATAAAAACAAGATTAAGAGTTTAGAGATAAAAACTAATCAACAAATAACGTGGATGACATTCTTGAATCTTGACATAAATATTGAGCACTTGAAATCTTAGAGATCGAGAAAAATAATAGAACAAAAAGATGGTAGAACCTGAGATATTTCTACAATGAATGACTCCTCTCTTTATTATTTTAGGGATTTTATTATTTTCTTTTTATATTACCACATCTAATCTTAGTGGCATTGGGTCGTTCCACTAAAATATAAAGTGCTTTCAACTAATATTTACCTTATATACAAGAATTAAATTCTCAATTTAAAAAAAAAAAAAAAAAGCGCGTTGAACCACTTAAATGTCACTATTTTATTACTTTTTGAATTAGCCTCTTATTCAGTTATGTTATTATTTTAATATCAATAATGTAAGCGGAGTGTAGATCTATTCTTTAGTAGTAGGAAAAAAAATATTATACTTACTAAAAGACCATATATAGAGTCAAATTATGACCATAAAATTACCAGTTAGTACGATATGATATCTTTTTTTATCTACGTGCTATCTTTTTTTTTCAAATTTTTTTTTGGGTCATTTGAAATTATATACAATGAATAATGAATTTTTTTATATATTTTTTGCCATTCAATATTATATGCAATAAATTTTCTATGCTCTGCAGTGGTTACAACAGTACAGTATAAATCCACTAAAGGGAAAAATACCAATTGAACTTACATTTTGTATTATCACGGATTGAACTTGGAAGATCATTTTATTGTTCATATATGTTTTACATAAATGATTAATTTTTTAAATTACTTGTAATAAAAATATAATAATATATTGATATGAACTTTATTCATATATTTCGATACATTGAAACACAATTTCACTTTTCTTTTAAAAAAAATCTATTTTTTTTGGGAAAAGTGATTTTGCATAAAAATATTAAATTTTTGTAACCAAACATTTATGTTACCATTTTTAGTTCAATTTTCTTGTCTACTGTCGTTGTATACAAATTATATGTAATGGAAATTAGTAAAGAATATATATATGCAAGCAAATTTAATATTCAGTGGGAGCACACCAAAAGAGACCACACCCAAGTCATTGTGGAATGGGTCACATCACAATCACATGCTCCCCCTAACCAAAAATTAAAATAAAACATAGTACACTGTGTCTTATATGGAAACAAACTTTATTCATAGCACGTGAGTCAACCTACGGGAAATAATTTTCAATATCTTGAATTTTCATTATACGTCTTGGCTGGCTGTAAGAGGCCCTACAATTTTATTAATTATTGTCATTTAATATTCACTAGTTTTTTTAAATACCATTATTTATTTTTATTATTATTTTTTTATATTAATAAATATATTTATTACAATTTTCGTCTTATATTGTGTAGATATTTATAATATTAAACATGATTTTATATTAAGATTAATGTGAACAAAATGATTAATTAATAAAATTATAGTCAAAATATTTATATTTATATATAGTTTAATTCAATTCATATAATCACTATTTATATAAAATTCACTTAGCCTCTGAATACGAAACAACTATCAGATTAAACTAAACACACTCTCATTTAAGATTCTAGTGATCACGTTAACATCTTAACCACTAAGAAAATATAAGATAGCAGTCACAATTAAAAATATAACAATGCTGTAGAACTAACTCAACTTAAGATTCCAGTAATCAGTTTTCCAATCATTGTTTATTGGCTGAAGTAAAAAAATAGTTTATTTAGCAGCCCCTAATATTTCATCTAATATATATATATATAGAAAAAAAATTGTGTTGTACTCCTATTTGTTAAAGAAAGATTATATTTTACCTCCCTGAAATTTCTTGTTAGGTTGAGTAAAATTCGATTGGCTAAAATTGAAAATTGAAAATTGAATCAAATCTTAATTTTTCGATTTGAAATTTGAAGTAACTTCAATTTCAATGTTTGATTTGATTACATAAATTAAGGTAATTTTTCATTCAAAAATTTATTAGAATTAACTAAATCAAATTGTGTGGTTCAATTTAATTTGAAACAAAATTCAATGAGATATTAATTTTATTTTTTCAATTTTTGGCTTGGTTCAAAATCCAACCACCCATTTGCACAACCCTAGACTTGTTGTTGGGAAAGCTAATTCTTGATTTGTAGATATAGAACTTCAATCACTGGAGTTTGATATATTCCTCCATTCAATGGAGCTTGATTCGATAGTTGATTTGAAGCAAAAATTAGAGCGCATAGTAACTTTAAAAAAATAGATAAATGAAATTGTTAATTGGATTATAATTTGGGTATCCTAAGTATTTTTCCTATATTAATAATTATTTTATATTACACGTCTTTAGAATATAAAAGAAATAATTTATACTACACGTCTCTTTTTTTTCAATAATTTATACTACACGTCTCTTTTTTTTCCCTTAATTTTAAGTTTTTGTTATAACAAATTAATATAAATATATAAAATGATCATTGCTTTGAATACTATTGTGAAAAATAATGAATACTAAATTTTATCTAATTGAATTACCAAATTATTTGACTTCCAACCGAAACTAATGTATAATTAATTAAATTTATTTAAAAAATTAAAACTACATTTAATTAAAAGTATTATTTAATTTTCTCAACAAAAATAATTATGGATTTGTTTCCTAATTCACTTGTTGAATTAGTTTCTTTCTTCTTATTTTCAAATTTGAACAGCTTCTAGTCATTTTCAACGGCTCATTTGATTGAGGCAACCAATAAGGATTGGTGGTTGTGGTATAGTGGTCATTTTATGCAAGTTCTAGAAAGGAATAATGCATTGAATTAATCACAATTAGCAGCTAATTACAATTAAAACTCAAATTATAAATGACTATTAATTAAGTTCTATTTTGCTATTCTCTTTAACTTGAGTTTCAGATATTTCTGAAAATACTTTTAATTTAGAGTTAAAGATAATTATAAAATTAGTGTTTAAATTTTGCTATTTTTTATTTTAGTTCCTGAATTTTACTTTTTATCAATTAAGTGTATACAAATATAGATTCATTTCAATTAAGTGCCTTTGACTGAAATTTTTGTAAAAAAATAAATTATAATTTTACTGAAGAAATAATATTATAAGTAAATATTTATCTTGTTCATCTCTCATTAATAAATTTAAATAACACCAACATGAGCTTTTGGATTTGATTTCAAATATTGATATCTTATCTTAATACTATCGAAAAATTAAAGATTCGTCAAAACAAAAGTTTACCCAAAAATTTAAAATAGATCATCAAGATGTTTAAAGTCATGGGGTTGAAAAATTAAACCTCTAAATTATTTAAAATATAACATTAATTTATAATTTATTTAATGGCGTTGGGATTTATTTTCAAGATACAAAATAAAGATAAGATTGACTTAGGCAAGTATATGTATAATAAGAATGTCTCAATCAAATTTCTCTTAAATATTTTAGTTATTTCTCAGTCAAAATTAATGAAATTAAGAATAAGAATGTCTCAATCAAATTTCTCTTAAATATTTTAGTTATTTCTCAGTCAAAATTAATGAAATTAAGAATATTATTAGTACCATATCGCTAAAGCATTAGTTGTCCAAATCAAATTAATGGGTGATGTTTTATTTATTTATTTATTTTTGAGTAAAAAATGCATAATGCAATTAGTCAAATAACTTATAATAGCTTCAATGACTTGCAATAGCTTCAATCAACATCAAACTACGTGAATGTGGAAAATATCTATTTTTCATGTTTCATTTATTTTCTTAGAAATCAAACTAAGACAACATGGAATAATTGAAAGTTCTACAGTACTGCCATTATAATGTACTGGCTGCTTAATTACGGGGGAAAAAAAAAACTCTTCGCCTTTAGATTTGTTCCGGAATACTAATTTTTCTAGTAGTTTTTTTTTTTTTTTTTTTTTTTTTTTTTTAATACAAGGAAGGGAGAGAGCCCAAATAAAGAACTCTTAGCTACTAAGAGAAATGGTTAATTAATAATTTTGGTGTTTGAATCATATAAGTATTCTATTTTAGTGTCACAACAGAAGACTTTTGCAATTGGACGTTTGAATCTATTAAAAATTTTCAATTAGGTGTCTGTGCTTACTTAGCATGCCGAAAATACAATTAATTCACAACTAACATGTCAAGTTGGATTTTTGCTGACTTGAAAAGTATATTAAAATTGTGAACCTGTGATTAGACATTTTAGCGGAACCCAAAAAATTGAAGTTACTAAAAAATAACCTTGCCTTCTATTGTTAAAATTTACAAAAAGCATCGAATTGAAGTTGTGGATTCCACTAACCCTAAGGCAAATAAAACCAAGAAAATATCGTATCTCACAGCACATGCCTCTTCATTTCTTCTCAGATCGGACCAAAATGCGTGAGTTATGTATCAAATTTGCCACATTCTTCTTCATTCTATCTCTCTTTTTGTCTCTAGATCTTCTCCTTCAGCTTCTTCTATCTTGATCTGATTTTTGGTTTTTAGGTGATATTTTGATCAGTTTATTGGGATATCCATTTTTATTTATTTATTATATATTTTTTTTAAAGAAAATCCTGAGTTTCGATTTCAAGATGTGGCTTATTTTATTTTCGCTAGATAATGTGTATACATATTTCTCAGAGTTATTGTTTTAGTTGCTACTAAAATCTTGCCAAACATTTCATTTAAAAATAATAATTATTTTAATAGAAGTACAACAATCAATAACAACTACAATACTCAAAAAAAAAAAAAAAATCAATAACAACTACGTAATTTTAAATCAATAACACCAAAATAAATAAAATTATCGCAGCTCCTGTTTCTGACCATGCCCCATTATTTATTCAACTAAATTATAGATAGGTGGACAATAATTATAGAAGGTTTCGATTTGATAATAGTTGATTGGGGGAGAGGGAATTGGATCAACTTGTCAAAGATATTTGGTGTAATAATGATAGTGGTCCATTGTTACATAAAAGAGATGTTCGTATTAAGGAAATGGAAAGGTGGGGTCGGCAATTTAATAAAAAATTTTGGAAGCAAAAAGGATATTAAAGCAACGTATAGAAGAGGCAAGAGATGGGTTTGATGATGTCAATGTTCAAAGACTAAAAAATGAATGGAATACTATTCTATTCAAAGAAGAGTGCCGAATGAGACAAATAGGGAAACAGAGATGGCTTTCTTGTGGGGACTAAAACTCCAAATATTTCCATGCTTCAATAAAGACTAGGAAAAGGAGAGTTAAAATTATAAAGTTGGAAAATGAGGATGGTGAGATAGTTATAGATAATGACAGTTTGGAACAACTTACATTGAAATATTTTTCTACTGTTTATAGTGTAGAAGAATCAGCTTGCATTGAAATTTTTAATCTTGTTCAACCAAAGGTGATAGCTATCCAGAACAATATTCTTACGGCTCCATTTACGTTGGATGAGATCAGAGAAGTTGCATTTGATATGCAACCTGACAAATCACCTGGACCGGATGGCCTAAATCCGGCGTTCTTTCAAAAATTTTGGCATGTAATTGGAGATGATATTTGGAGGGACAGCAAACAATGGCTTGACACAGGTACCTTCCCAAAAACTTTGACAGATATCCATATTGTGTTGCTTCCTAAATGTGATATCCTATGTCGTTAAAAGAGTATAGATCTATTTCGCTTTGTAATGTTTTGTATAAAATTGTAGCAAAATCTTTAGCGAATAGGTTGAAAAAAAATTCTTCCTTTAATTATTGATGAATGTCAATGTGCTTTCGTTCCTGGGAGGTTAATTTCTGATAATGTGGCGGTGGCTTTTGAATTAATTCATAACATTAAAAGTAGGAAGAATCAAGGGGGTGCTTGTGCTCTAAAAATTGATATTTCGAAAGCATATGATAGGGTTAATTGGGAGTTTTTGAGGGGTATGATGCTGAGAATGGGTTTTTATGAAAAGTGGGTAAAGTGGATGATGTTATGTGTAACTGATGTGAAGTACTCTGTGTTATTGAATGGTAAGGAGGTGGGCCCTATTCGTCCTGGTAGAGGTTTGAGACAGGGCGATCCTTTGTCGCCTTACTTGTTTTTATTCTGTGCGAAAGGTTTGTCTTTATTATTTCAGGATGCTAAAAGGAGAGGTAGATTGCAAGGTATGAAGGTGGGAAGGAATTGTCCGAGCATTACACACTTGCTATTTGCGGATGATTCTTTTTTCTTTTTTAAGGGTTCTTTACAGGAAGCAGAGGAGGTCAATGATATTTTGAAGAAATATGAGAGAGCATCGGGTCAGGCCATTAATTTGAACAAATCGAGTATTTTTTTCAGCCCGAATATGAGTAGAGAATTGATGACTAATATCTCTACTATTTTGAATGTTGCTGGTTCAATTGGTGGGGGTACTTATCTTGGTCTTCCATCTCTCATTGGCAAATCGAAAAAACAGGTGTTTGGCTTCCTTCAGGACAGACTTGAAAAAAGGATTGGCAATTGGTCTAACAGATTCCTCTCTAGAGCTAGAAAGGAGGTATTAATTAAGTCGATTACGCAAGCTATTCCTACTTACTGTATGAGTGTGTTTAAAATACCTCTTTCTATGTGAAACGATGCAAAAAATGATGAACAAGTAATGGTGGGGGGAGAAGGAAGGAGGGCGTAGAGGGATTCATTGGTTAGTATGGGAGAGGATGTGTTGTAGCAAAAGGGAAAGTGGTATGGATTTCAGGGATCTTCATTGTTTTAATATGGCCATGCTAGCGAAGCAAGGGTGGCGTCTTATGACGGAGCTCGATACTCTTTTTTTTAAACTTTTCAAAGCCAAATATTTCCATAATAGGATTTTTTGGATGCTCCTCTTGGTAGGCGTCCCAGTTATGCGTGGAGGAGTATTCACGCTGCTATTGGGGTATTAAAACAGGGGGTACGGTGGAGAGTAGGGAATGGGGAAACTATCGGTGTATTATCACATCCGTGGATGCCTCGGGATCATAGTTTTTGGGTGGAGGATAGTAGGGACTTTGTTGATCCTAATATGAAAGTGAGGGAGCTTTTTGTGGAGGGGGAAGGGAGATGGGATGTGGGAAAAGTGATGACTCTTTTTAGCTTGAGAGAGTTTAGAGCTATATTAGGGATTCCTATTAGTATTAGCGCTAATAGGGACCAAATTATGTGGCATTGGGATAAAAAAGGCATTTATAGCGTTAGGTCGGGGTACTACGTGGCAAGGAGGTTATTGAGGGGGAGGATGCATGAGGTAGAAGGTGGATGGTGGGGTGAGATGTGGGGTTTAGATGCTTTCCCTAAAGACAAAGATTTTATGTGGAGGGCTCTAAGGAATGTGTTGCCTATGAAGGAGAGATTGAGAAGGAGAGGGGTGGAGATTGATAATGGGTGTCCTTGGTATGGGGAGGAAGAGGATATTAATCATGCAATAGTGTTATGTAGTAAGGCTAAGGGAGTTTGGAGGCAAGGGGGGTATAAAGTAGGTGATATAAATATTTCTTTTACTAACTTCTTTTTGTAGGTACTTGCTAATGGTGATAAACTAAAATCCCAAAAGTTTTTGGTGTATGCTAGATATATTTGGATGGCAAGAAATAATGCTCTTTGGAACAATATAAGAGACACGTGCTACACTACATTCTTGAAGGCAAAAGAATACATGATTAGTTGGGAACATACAAAGTTGGCGCAAAGGAGCATGGCTAGTGCATCCTTAAATACAAGTCGGCAAAGGCTTGCAATATTTCCACCCGGACGTCTTAGCAACAGTGGAGACCAATCATGGCAAGCTTTTGTGGATGGTTCTATTTTTGAGCAAGAAGGCATGCAAGGCTTTGGAGCGGTGATGGAGACAGAGGAAGGCATTTTTATTCAAGCAGTTTCAGGCCACTTTACAGGTGGTACAGACCCTTTTATTGCGGAGGCTCTAGCTCTTCATAGTTTTTTATTATTTCTCAAACAAAATTATGTTGAGCGTAGAGGTACTATTTTCATAGACTCACAGGTTTTATTTTTTGCTTTGAGCTCCTCTATTTTATTCAGATCGGATGTGGGGAGTATTATTTATGATTGTAAGAACTTATTCTTAGAACTCCCTTTGGTTTCGTGTAGATGGATTCGTAGGCAAGCGAACTTAAAGGCTCGTATCCTAGCTCGAGATTCTATTCGCTTTGCGCATCTATGTATCTGGAATTATATTCCTCATTGTTTGTCCGAGATTTATGATAATGAATGAAAGACTATGAGTTTTACTCTTTAAAAAAAAAAATTTGCAAAGTCGCTGATATATATATAAAAGGTAGTCGACTTCTGTTGGACAAATTATAAATCAATAACGAAGCAGAATTGAAACGTCAATTCTAAAAATAGATTTAAAAAATATATGCACATCATCAAAGCATCAGCTCGTTTCTATTCAAGCTTATCCTATATTGCATGCAATGTCAAAATTTTGATTTTTTTTTTTTTATAAAATTTTCAAATGAATTAATTATGAAATTCAACATTTTGAACTTCAAATAAAATTTCGATCTTGGTGTGCTTCTTGTTTCATTAGTACAATATTGATCCTATGAAATTCAAAGTCTCATCTTAGTAATATTTTGAATTTTTCTTTCATGTTAAGGCTATAAGAGTTTGGTTTTTCTACTTAGGAGAAAAATTGTTTGACTTCATTCAACCAAAATCATTTTTTTATTTTGGTTTATACAACAAGAACTCAAGTTTGCTTTGGGTTCACCATTTTTGAAACAATGTCATAATTCTCCTTTTTAGCTAGGTCAAAAGCCGACAACATATTTTGTCTTATACACAAAACAATCTTGCTATTTTTGGTATTTAGGTGTACTATTAATTGTAAAATTAGGAAAGTATATTGTAGTATGTTAATCTATATCTTTTGAACAATTTAAATCTTAATAAAGTTATTCAAAATCTCAATGTTGGTCAAGTTATTTTAGTAAATGAAGTTATTCAAAATATCAATGCAGTCAAGGCCACTGTTAGTATTATTATTTTTATGTAAATTATCGGTATCTGGATCTCATTATCAGGGGCCGCCTACTCCGATTCGAAGCTTAATTACAGTTAAGATTCCTCGCCCCTCCTTATAAATGTGTTTAGTGCGAATCGATCCCAATAGCTCTTCTCACATGCCCAGCTTGTGTTGCTAACTGAGACACAACCTGTAGGTTTAATTTCTTTTTTTTTTTTTTAGTATTAGGAAAAGCAAATAATTTTTGTTTTAGTATTAGGAAAGCAAATAAATTATTGAAAAAAAGTTATTAATTTATTTTTGTTTTTAATATTAGGAGAGCAAATAATTTTTCCATCCTTGCATCACTTTGCCACTAGACTTACACCTCTGTTTAGAATTAATAATATATTTTCGATAATTTATTAATCGGAGAGAGTAGTGTCCTTAATTTTATCAAAAAAATAATATCTAATAATTTTATATATAGTTTAATGTTTTAAAATTAATTATTAAGAATTTCTCATTGTCTAAATATCAAATTCAGAAAAGACACGGTTTCCTCAAAAAAAAAAAAATTCCAGAAAAAACACATAAGGGTGGTAATTTAGGCATTTAGCCCACCCTTAAAAACATTTTTTTTTATTAACTTCATATGTTTTCTCTGTTTTCTCCACTTCTCTCCGTTGGTGTTTTTTCAAATTTTATTTTTTGAGCCAACGTTTTTTTTGTGTCGAGAAGCTATCCCTTAATCCTTCTTCAATATTTAGACATCATGTGTAATAGGATACTGTTGTGGAGAATCGAACCTAAGTTAAGCAGGCGGATAATCATATATCTTTACCACCAAGCCACCACCTCGGGTGGTATAGTTAATTTAATTTGTTTCTGCATCCGTTCCAATTTTTAATCCATCTTTAAATTCGTTACTACTTATACGCAGCCCGTTGCTAAAATCTAGTGTCTATTCCATTTCTAAATTCTAAAATTGATTTCACCTTCTATTCATTGCTAATTGGCCACTAATTAGCAATTAATGAATTATATCCATCGTTAAACTGTATCTTTAATATTTCATTTTTTTTTTCAAAGGATAAAATATGAAAATGAAAAGATTTTGGCAATACAACCATTGGCTTTTGTATGTACGTTAGGATATTTTAAATTACTATTCGTCCAAATGACTTGTAAATAAATTTACTGCTCTTCTTTTAAGTATAGAAGTACTTTTTTATTTGTTTGAATTGATGAACCCATGTGAATTCACCCTCCATCATTTTATTGGAAATAAAAATCTATAGATGTTTTTTGAAAGAAAAAAAATTTACCATTTAAAAGGAACTTTTAGAATAAAATTAAACGGTTTAAATTTCGTTATTAATTAAAAAAATTATGGAATTAAGAAATACCATTTTTATCTATTGAAAATGATGAAATTGAAATGATCATAAAATTTATCAATTTCATGGATACGTACATATTTCATGTAATATGTTTAAATTTTATCAATTTAAACAACCTCCTTTAATTTATTTTAATTAATCTTTAAATTGTCAAAACATGTTAATCTTCATTTCTAAATTGTAATTAATCAACAACATATATACCAGAGAAAAAAAATTAATATTTCTTCTTAGCCATAATTATAGATGCTTTCATTAAAGAAGATAATTATTTCGGATGGGTGGAATTGGGGTTTGATATCACCCTTACTTCCTGAGGAGCAGTATGCCCTCCTTGAATCTATTTCTCTCATTGATGATGTGCATGCTATGGACAGGTTAGCATGACAGGGAACATCTACTGAGTCTTTTATTATTAAATCGACCTATATCCTTGTTACGCAACCTGACTCTACCGTGTATTTTGCTGCTTGGAAAACTGTCTGGAAGCTGGAAATGCCCCAGCGTATCTTACTTTGCAACATCAGATTCTCACCAATCAAGAACAAATTAGGAGGGAGTTTGCAAGAAACTCTTAGGTTGTTCTCTATGTGGTGCGGCTGTAGAATCTATTGAACATTTGTTGCGAGATTGCTTTTTTCCGTGCGAGCTTTGGGAAGTTATCTGGGACTCTCCTTCCCTTGTTACCCTCTTTAGTTGTTTTATGTCTAAATGGTTCTCTAATAGAAATTCTTCTTCTAGTTCATCTTTTCCCAACTCCTCTTCCTAGCAAATTTTGAGTTTTGTTTGTTGGTGGATTTGGCGATGTCGAAATTGTATAAACTGAAAATTAGAGGAATCAGAATTATGGAAGTGTTTCTTTTATATTTGCAATTGAAGACCGTGACTTTTAAATAGCCATTTACGGGAGATGAATTAGCTACAAATTAAGAATTACAAACCTAATCAAATCAAAGAAAATCAAAGTAAATAACAAAGATCAAAGAGTATAACAAATTACAGAAACAGTAAAATATTAACAGCATGAATTTGAGCCAAGATTATATCTACTTGTTGACTTGGCTAATGGTATCTTAACAACCCCCCTCAAGCTGAAGACGGTGAACACATAAGTCAAAGCTTGTCACGATGTTGTAAGAACAAACGAGAACTCAAAGGTTTTGTCATAATGTCTGCAATTTGATCATGACCAGATATGAACTTGACTTGAATCTGTTTACGTTGAACCTGATCTCGGGCAAAGTGGAAATCTAATTCAATGTGCTTTGTTCGAGCATGAAAAATTGGATTAGAAGTCAAGATGGCACCAATGTTGTCGCACCACAGTGTTGCTGGAGAAACATGATACCTAAGTTTAGATAATAAGGACAAGAGCCACATGATTTCAGAAGTAGCATGAGTAATGGAGCGGTATTCACTCTCGGTTGAGGATCGTGCAACTGTGGGCTGCTTCTTCAAGGACCAAGAGATTGAATTAGCAACCAAGTAAATCGCATACCCAAAAGTGGATTTCCAGTCATCGGGACAGCCGGCCCAATCGCTGTCTGTAAAGCACTGCAGTGAAATTGAGGATGACTTGGAAAAGAAAAGACCCATAGAGGCAATACCCTTGAGATAGCGCAACACTGGTTTAGCAGTAGCCCAATGTTCTTGTGTCGGCTGATGCATGAATTGTGCCAGCTTGTTGACAGTGAATGAGATGTTGGGCCTGGTTAGAGTGACATATTGCAGTGAACCAACAAGCTGTCGAAATTTTCCGCCATCAACCATTAGTTCACCTCCATTTTTTGATAAAGGTGTAGTAGATGCCATATGAGTCAAAGTGAGTTTGCTGTCACTCATATTGACTGCTGCAGAAGGTTAGTAATGTATTTTTGTTGTGACAACAAGATTCCAGAAGACTGTGAAATTACCTCAACTCCCAAGAAGAAATTCAATGTACCAAGATCACGGACTGGAAAGGTTAATTTTAAGGCTTGTAAGAAAGCCTCCAACTTACTAGGGTCCGAACACGTGATCAAATTATCATCGACATAAATCAAAATGAAGCACTGAATATTACCCTGTTTATAGATGAACAAGGATGAGTCTGCTTTGGAAGCTTGAAAGCCAAGTTGTAACAGAAAAGTGCTCAACCGATAAAACCAAGCTCTTGGTGCTTGTCGAAGCCCATACAAAGACTTTTGCAATTTACATACATAATCCGGATGAACTGAATCAACAAATCCGAGCGGTTGAGCCCTAAAAATGTTTTCTTCAAGGTGTCCATGTAAGAAGGCATTGGATAGATCAAGTTGTTTAATTTACTATTGAGACACAGTAGCTAGAGACAAAATTGTGCGAATTGTAGTTGCTTTTACTATCGGACTAAATGTCTCATTGTAATCAATCCCAGGTTGCTGAGAAAATCCTTTCGCAACCAACCGAGCTTTGTAACGCTCAATCTCCCCATTAGCTCTCCGTTTAATACGGAAGAGCCACTTATTAACCACAATATTTGTGTTTGGAGGGCGAGGAACCAACTGCCATGTCTTATTCTGTAAAAGAGCATTAATTTCACATTCGATTACTTGTCTCCATTGATGATGATTTTGGGCTTGATTATAGGTCTAAGGTTCAGAAGACAAATAATTAGGCTTGCCAATAGAGATACATGCAAGCCGTTGCTGATGAGTAGTTTACTACTGGTGATTGGGGTGGATAGTGATTGAACATGGTAAGGGAAAGGTGGTGGTGGATAGGATGCAGGTGGTGGTGGGCAATTTTATGAATAATTTGCCATCGGTTGTTGAGTGATTTGGTGTTGATTTGCATTTTGATTTTGTCTTTTGTAGCGGTGATGACATTTTTCTATAGTATGGTTTCATAATCCACATATTTGACAAGGGCCTTTGGGTTTAGAATTGAAATTTCGTTGCCAATTGGGGTTTGAATTTGGTGATGGGAGCAGCGGAGGAAGTGAATTATTATTGAAATGTCGAGATGCCATATTTGCTTGAGGTAGTTCATGAAAACTTTTAAGAAGTTATTCATGAGCAACAAGTTGTCCATGAAGCTTATGAAAAGGAACAAGGTCGGAGCGACGGTTCAAGGCAGTAATGATGTTGTGATATTTGAAACCAATATTTTTGTAAATAATGGCATTGAATTCAGCTGTAGAGAGGGGTTGGCTAGCAACATATAATTCGTCTTTGAGTGCCTTTGCACGTTGGAGATAAGCAAAGATTGATAGATCATTTTCTTGAGCTCTTGAAGTTCAATGTGAATTTGAAGTTGTTGATTTTAAGAGACAGAACCGAAAGATTGAGCTAAAGCTTGCCAGAATCCTTAAGAGGAATTTAGCCCAACAATATATGGAAAGACTTCTTCAGGGAGAGAGGAGTAAAGCCAAGAGTGTAGAAGCTGGTCTTGTTTGAACCAAGTCACTTATTCCGGATTTGGAATATCAATAGCTGGATTAGGTGGGGATTTAATTGTTTTTGGGGGTGGGAGGGAGCCATCAATGAGATGATTAAGATTGTGATAGTTGAGGAGGGGTTGGAATTGAGTTTTCCAGGCTAGATAGTTTGATGATTTTAGTTTGACAAAAAAGGAGTGCTGGGCATTAGTATGATGAGAAGAAAATTGGTTTGTTAATTCAGCCATGGTTTTGCTTTGATACCATGTATAAACTGAAAGTAAGAGGAATCAGAATTATGGAAGTGTTTCTTTTATATTTGTAATTGAAGACCGTGGCTTTTAAATAGCCATTTACAAGAGATGAATCAGCTACAAATTAGGAATTACAAACCTAATCAAATCAAAGAAAATCTAATAACAAAGATCAAGGAGTATAACAAATTGCAGAAATAGTAAAATATTAACAGCATGGATTTGAGCCAAGATTATATCTACTTGTTAACTTGGCTAATGGTATCTTAACAGAAATGAAGTTATTTTCTAATCAAGCTCTCCTTCTCTAGATGTGAAACTTGTTATGCTTCACATTTAGTTGGTCTCTAATAATGCAACTTGGAATGGTGATGTTGTACATTATTCTTTAAGTGGAACACGTATGATTTATGTTGCATGGTCCCCTCCTGATATGGGATGAACTAAATTAAATACAGATGGGGCTAGTAAAGGTAATCTACGGAGTAGTGGTGGTGGTAACGTTTTTCACAATTGCCATGGTCAATGGGTTGTTGGCTACTGTGTGTGGTTGGGCTTCTGTTCCTCTATCTCCATTGAGATTCATGCCTTACTTCATGGCTTGTATCTTGCTTGGGAAATCGGTATCACGTGCCTTACTGTCAAAATGGATTCCAAGTCAGCAAAGAATATGGTTCTTTCTTCTTCTACTCATAATCTCTATTTTTGTAATGTTTTACTCCAGTTACGTGCTTTTCTAAATTGTGATTGACAGATTCAATTTTTTCACATTGTTATATGGAAACAAATCAAGTTGAAAATAAGTTGGCAAATATGGTTGTGTTTCCTCCAGTTGTGAATGAATTCTTTTGCAACGATTCTCTGGGCATGGCTTGCCCACATATAGTTAGAGCTTCGTAGTTTTTGCAGTTGTTCTCTGAGGTCTCCTGACAAGCAAATTCGCAAGTGTATGAAATCGCAGCAAGTAATAAAAAATTAGTAGAGTATCGTTGCCACGAGAATTGTATACCAAGTACCAAAATTGTGTTAACCTATTATTATTTAAATGACAATAAGGAGAATTATTCTAAGAATTTAAATTAAAGGAATTAAAAGAGAATAAAAAGAAATCAAACAAAAATATTTGATGAAAAGAAATCAACGATTAAAAGCTCCTAGGGATTTTGACTTAACTTAATTCTATCTAATCTATTTCATTAGTTTGATAATCAATTTTAATTGTTCAAGTAGGAAAAACAACCATAAAATCGCTAGTAAGCTCTCCCGACGTATTATTAGCTATTTTAATCCGGTCTAATTATCTATTTTCTAATTGCGCAATCAAACATGAATTAAATCATTAAGTTTCATAACCTAAGGTCGTTAACTTATGAAACTCCCTCATGAGTCAAACCATATACCTTCCGTATGAAGTTACTATTATCATATAACTTATTACATTTTTCATATTAAAAACCCTTCTCTCGATAGTGATCAATGAAATAAATCAATCTAGGAGAGAAATTCTGCCTGAAAGAATTAATTTCAATAGTAAATTATACTTTAAACAAGGAAAAACAAATCTAACATTATAAATTGAAATAAAAATTAAACTACATCAAAATCCCTAATATAAGCATTTAGTTCAACATAGTAATTAAGTAAAACTCAATTAAACTTAAAAATATTTCCATAGACAAGATGAATAATAAAAATTAGAAACAAGATTAAGAGTTTAGAGATAAAAACTAGTAAAACGAATAGCGTGGACAACTTCTTTGATTCTTTACACAAACTTGAATGCTCAAAGTCCTAAAATAAAGAAAACTAAGAGAAGAATTGAACAAAGATCTAAGATCCAAGATGTCCACCAAATATATATATATATATATATGTCGATTGTTGTAATAATCTCTCTTTATATAGACCTCGTAAGGAGTCTTTGAATCTGAGTAAGAAACTAGCTGGCTTAATGAGGAAGAAATATTATTTGAGTAGGAAATTGATTTTGTGTTGTATTTGATAGTGTTATTTCTATAGTATTTTCAATATAATTTTTATTAAGATTTTTAGTATTTTTAATTTATTTAAATTAGTTTTTATTTAATTTTGTTATGTTTTTATTTAAAAGCTTCCTTGAAACACAACTCACTTGATCTTGAGAAAATTTATAGGGTTTTTGCACAAGAAAAGGACAAATGAAGCAAATTATTTTAGCACGCCCAGCCCGTGCTAATCAGCACACCCGTGCTAAGAACCAAGGAAAAATAAGCAAAGAGTCAGACTCTGGCACGCCCAAGCCGTGCCTAGCCACACACCCATGCTGCATATGCCCCAGACTTCCAGAGCCTAGCATGCCCTGACTGTGCTAGGGCGCACGCCCGTGCTGCAAATGCACTAGGACTTCCAGAGCCTAACACGCCCTGACAGTGCTATGGCGCACGGCCATGCCAAAAGATCCTCTTCAAGCGTGCTAGATAGCACAGCCCGTGCTGAGTCCTCCAGACTTCCAGAGCCTGGCACGCCCAGACCGTGCTTCCTAGCACGCCCGTGCCAAACATAAGGAGCCTGAATTGAGTCAAGATTGCCAACCTATTCCCACCATTTTCATGAGATCACTTTGGATACTTTCTTCACATGCAAATCAATCCTTAAGCTATGCACATGGGAAAGTCATGATTGAGAGAAATTTAAGGCTTGATTGAGAACTTTAATTCCTAACAAAATTGGACTTTATTCCCTAAACTATGTGGAATTTTCCTTCCAAGGAGTCTATATAAAGGGAAGAAGATTTCATATCCCAGATCATCCCATTCTATATCATTCTACTCCATTCAATCTCATTCTCTTAGTCTTGTACATAGTTTTATTTCTTCAAAAGTTCAAGTATTCAAGAGTTGTGCAAAGGTTCAAGGAAGCCATCCAAAGCCAATTGTTAACTAGTTCTTATTTCTAAACTCTTAATCTTGTTTATTTTTTTCATTGTTCTTATTGATTATAGAATATCTATTAAGCATTATTGAGTTTTATTTAAGTACTATGTCTAACTAAATTCTCATACTAGAGATTTGATGTAGCTTAACTTCTTTTCCAATTTATAATATTAGATTTGTTTTTCTTTGTTTAAGTTATGATTCATTGATAAACTTAATGCTTGCAGGCAGAGGTTATCCCCTGGATTGATTTATTTTATTAATCACTATCTGAAGAAGGATTTTTAATATGAAAAAGTTAATGAATCACATGAGAATAACAACTTGATGCGGAAGCTATATGGTTTGACTCATGGGGGGTTTTCATGAATTAACAACTTTAATTTATGAATTCATAAACAACTACAAAACTTAATGATTTAATTCAAGTTTGATTGTGCTATTGGAAGAAAGGTAGTTAAATGGAATTAAAATAGCTAGCAATACATCGGAGGAGCTTGTTAATGATTTTAGAGTTGTTTCCCCTGCTTAACAATTAAAATTGATTAATGAACTAATAAAATAAATTGGAGAGAATTAAGTGAAATCAAAATCCCTAGTAGTTTTAAATCCTTGATTTTTTTAATCAAATTTTGCTTGCTTGACTTTTGCTTATTTTACTGATTGAATTTACATTCTTGAATCAATTCTCTCATTTATCGTTTAAATAATAATAGAATAATATAATTTTGGTACTTGGTATACAATTCTCGTGGGAACGATATTCTACTCATCATATATTACTTGTAGCGATTTCGTATACTTGCGAAAGCACTGTCAGTATTTCTTCCAAATTATGAGTCTTCTTTGACTAAATAAGGTTGAAACTCAGACAAGGTAGGTCTTCTATTATTTCCATGCAGCTCCATGCACAAGACATGTTCATGTTTTAATTCTACATTGGCTAAATAATTAAATTCAACCCACTTTGAATTTTCAACTTTCTTTCAACCGTGATGTTTGATAAGGCCAGACCGTGTACTTTACTGACTTGGCCATTTTGAGCTTTTATCTCCATTTTTCAGCTTCAACCTTTTTTTATGCAAATTTTAGCTATTTTCTTGCTAAAAACCCTTCAAATCAAGTTTATCATGAATCAAGGAAACTTTATTAAAAATATAAATAAATCTAAATAAAAATTAATCAAAGTATAAAAAATATAAAAATCGTGATAAAAATTATATTAAAAATACTAAAAAAATAAACCTATCATCGCCCCTCCTTCGTGTCCAAAAAAATATCCTTAAAAAAAAAAACAAGAACATGAATACTCGCAAGCATTTATAATTTATTAGTATACCGGATAAGATTTGCCTATATTCTTCGTATTGGCCAATACATTATGCAAATTGAAAAAAGAGTTTTTAAAGAATTATTATTGTTTTATTATTTTCAATGTATGACAAAAATAAAAATACCCTTGCTTGATTCAAAAAATTGTTTTGATTGATTTGGTGTGCATGGGTTGGCCGATATAACGAATGTAGATTATTATTTCTCCTTTATATTTATATAAAGAAAGTTAAAATTTCTCATATTAAGGAGATAGTCTTTTGTAGTTTTTTTTCATAACTTACTCTTGAAAAGACATTTAAGTAATCTCCAAATTTAAATAAAAGAGTGATAAATGATAAGAGATAGGATGTATTATTTAAATGAGGAGTTTAATTTACTTAGACTTCCAACAAAATACAAACGTGGGCTCCACTATTGCAACTGCCTAATAAAATTTCAATTTGGAATTTGGATTGAAAAATTGGGGTGAGATTTGATAGAAAGTTTGGAATGTAAAAAGATCCACATATCTTTGCTATAAGTGTAGACTAACTATTCTATGTATCTGTAATATTTTAAGTTATATATAAGGTAAAGTTAACCTGAGTGAATATAAATGGAGACAATAATTTTGATTTAAGCACTGTCATTTAACGAAAAATTTCCCTTGCATTTGGGATTTATTAGAATTGTATGTAAATCTCACTGTATATGCACACTTAGTTATTAGGCATAGGTAAAAATTGTGGATATAATTTAGATTATGTTAGCAATTTGGTCAAATTTAATGTGCCCATGATTCTAAGAAATTCTCATTTTTTTAATGCTTGGTTCAGTTTATTTTGTAACAATAATTGTCCAACCACAATAATGTTTCACTTTCTTGAAATTCTATTAAAGTCAATTTTTAAATTAAAACTCAGAATAAGGGCATATTAGACTTTTTACTTATGTATTAGTCCCAAAATTACTGTTTTAAGTAATTTTCTCTATATAAATAGAACGCTAAAAAAGAAAATTTTCTTTGCATAAACAGAATGGAGGATGTACGAAAAAAAAGGGCTTATTTTCACTAATTATGTCTCAACTTAGGGATAATCACGTATGGTCCAAAAACTTTTTAACTTCCACCATAAACAAACCACAACTCCAATTTCATATCAAAAACTCCCGTCTGAAAATAAGCAATAAAATATTATAGTAAAAAATTAAAATGTTTAAAATATTTAAATATAAACACGTGGATGTCGAACTAGTTATGGTAAGATATATTCTGCTAGTTTTATACATGTTCACTTCAAATTATTTGTTTCCTTTGGTTGTCATATCTATCAGTCAAATTAGTCTGTTGTAAGCTGGACAAACATACATATCTTTAAAAAATAATTTATAACATCAATGCATCTCATCTTTGTACGCATGTGAATTATTTTTCTTATTTGATATTAGATTGTCCCAAACCTAAAAATAATAATTGTTGAGTATAAAATTATTATTTAAACCGAAATTGTCCAGTTTAATTTGATCAAAATGAAAACACCGTGAAGTTGATTCATTTCTAAAACAAATCTGATCGGTTAAAGATTACCTAATTTGGACGTAAAAATTAATTTAATTAATTATGTAAAAGACCAAATCGTAACTGATTTTTTAAAAAGCTTACCAAATTAAATCAAAATGAATCGATTTGCTTCGTTTTGGGTAACACCCGAATGGTGTTCAGTCCTGCACGACTCAAACTACATTATTATTGTTTTTGGTAAATTCAAACTACTGTATATTATGTAGTCAAAGAAAAAATGCGCTGGTGTGCCATAGTGCCATTTTCTCATTTGTCGTCATATATATTTTTTTTATAGCATATAATAATAATAATAATAATAATAATAATAATAATTACAGTAAGCAAGTCAAAAACGATCGGCTGCACATTAATGCAGTGATGCTGTCTCTGCCCTTATAAAATAAGTAGTTGTGGTTTAACCGCTCACCATTAGCTCTTTCTCAATTCCAATCTTCTCCACCAAATAGTTTTCTGACTATGGAACACCAAATCCTCTCATTTCCAGTTCTTTTCAGTTTGCTTCTTTTTATTCTCGTCTTACTAAAAGTATCCAAGAAATTATACAAACATGACTCTAAACCTCCGCCTGGACCATGGAAATTACCTTTCATAGGTAACCTTATCCAGCTCGTCGGTGACACACCTCATCGCCGGTTAACAGCCTTGGCCAAAACTTACGGACCTGTAATGGGTGTTCAACTTGGGCAAGTTCCTTTCCTTGTCGTGTCCTCGCCGGAAACAGCTAAAGAAGTAATGAAAATACAAGATCCCGTTTTTGCAGAACGACCGCTTGTCCTTGCAGGAGAAATAGTGCTTTATAACCGAAATGACATCGTTTTTGGGTCGTACGGAGATCAGTGGAGGCAAATGAGAAAATTTTGCACGTTGGAATTACTTAGCACAAAACGAGTACAGTCGTTCCGACCCGTGAGAGAAGAAGAAGTTGCATCTTTTGTAAAACTTATGCGTACAAAGAAAGGAACTCCTGTTAATCTTACTCATGCTTTATTTGCTTTAACAAATTCTATAGTTGCAAGAAATGCTGTTGGTCATAAAAGCAAAAACCAAGAGGCGTTGTTAGAAGTTATTGATGACATAGTTGTATCAGGAGGAGGTGTTAGTATAGTTGATATCTTTCCTTCCCTACAATGGCTTCCTACTGCCAAGAGGGAAAGATCAAGAATTTGGAAATTGCACCAAAATACAGATGAGATTCTCGAAGATATCTTACAAGAGCATAGAGCTAAAAGACAGGCGACAGCTTCCAAGAATTGGGATAGGAGCGAAGCTGATAATCTTCTTGATGTTCTTTTGGATCTTCAACAGAGCGGAAATCTTGATGTTCCTTTAACTGATGTCGCCATCAAAGCAGCAATTATTGTTAGTAGACTTTAGTATTTCTATTTATCTTCCTTTTTTCAACGTTTAATCCGGTTCCGATTGTGATTTCAAGCTCCAACTGATGTTTGTTTTTCTAATTGCAGGATATGTTTGGTGCTGGAAGCGACACATCCTCAAAAACTGCAGAATGGGCAATGGCTGAGTTGATGAGGAATCCAGAAGTAATGAAGAAAGCACAAGAAGAATTGCGGAATTTCTTTGGTGAAAATGGAAAGGTTGAGGAAGCAAAACTTCACGAATTAAAATGGATAAAGTTAATTATTAAAGAAACATTGAGATTACATCCTGCAGTGGCTGTAATTCCAAGGGTTTGTAGGGAAAAGACTAAAGTTTATGGATATGACGTTGAGCCTGGCACTCGGGTTTTCATTAACGTGTGGTCAATCGGAAGAGATCCTAAAGTTTGGAGTGAAGCTGAGAGATTCAAGCCGGAGAGATTTATTGATAGCGCAATTGATTACAGGGGTCTTAATTTTGAACTGATTCCATTTGGAGCAGGAAAAAGAATATGCCCTGGAATGACCTTAGGAATGGCTAATCTGGAGATTTTCCTTGCAAACTTGCTATATCATTTTGACTGGAAATTTCCTAAAGGAGTAACTGCAGAAAATCTTGACATGAATGAAGCTTTTGGAGGAGCTGTCAAAAGAAAAGTAGACCTTGAATTGATCCCCATTCCATTCCGTCCCTAATTTCAATTTCTTAATTAAATAAGACAATAGCACTTGTTTTGTAGTTTTTTCTTTGTAATTTCGGCAAGAATACATCAATTCAATAAATGATTATTATTTAATAAATTAGTTATTATTATTGTTATTATTAGTATTACTATTGTGTGGAACAACTCGTCTTGAACAGCACGGGCAGGATTCCGCAGCACATGCACTCCAAACACAGCTGTGAAATTGGATTCCCTCCAGATGTTGCTTCGATGACAGTTCTTCATTTGTATAATTATTGTCGTTGGTATACTTATTTAAGATTCCAGTGTTAAAAATATAAAATTGAGGTGTGAATGAAAATATGTAACAAACTAAATTAAGATTCAAGCAATAAATTTCGAATTACAAAGAGAATCCCGAGATGCAAAAGATATAGTATATTTCTTTTATTCAGCACCTGTTATTTTATCAAATGATTACCGGAAATGAGCCGGATATCTTAAACTAAGGAGCTGAAAAATGGAATCCCAACCCCAAAGATAAGACATGAGAGAAGGAGAAGGCTAAACTACAACCAGTTCCTTGGGTAAGAATCGCCACTAATATTATGTAATAATTAGAGATTAAGGCTTGCAGGTGGATAATCTAGAATTTGAGTTCTGTAGGGTAATTGGGTTTGGACCTGGTTGTTTAATTAGTTTTAGTTACTTTATTATATATATGTATGGGCTTAAGAGTGACACAGCTTTTGTGATTGAGTCTCAGAGCAACACTAGGTAATTTTGTGAGTGATAATTTACTCTTATTAATTATTATCAACTCTTTAAAAGCAACGAAAACTTCAAAATTGCTTTATTATATACAAAAATATTATTTTAAGAAATACATAAATGTAAAAGTTCATAAGACTCCTTTGGCCACTGTTCTGATGAGCGTCCTTTTATCAATTAAATTACTTTCTTACAATTATTTATACATAGTACAAATATGGAGAGTCATCAATTCTGCCAGATTTAAACCATCTGGAAAAGAGATTATTATTAAAAAATTAGTTATTATTATTATTATTATTATTATTATTACAAGCACATTTACCTGCATTATTTTTATTTATTTAATATTTAATTTTATTTATATTTTTTTTTAAAAAAAATATTTTATTCTGTGGATGATTCTTCTCACGGTAAACCAGGACCGTCTGGGATAGGTGGTGTGCTCAGAAATGAGAAAGGTTTAAGTTAAATGTATTTTTTTGAATTTTTAGGTCTAATGGAATCCAATGAAGCTAAATTTCATGCTATTTGTAAAGGCATTGAAATTTATTATCATTCTCCTTATTAAGAGGAGTTTCTGTTGATCATTGAATCTGATTCTCATAATGCGGTGTGTTGGGCAAAGTATAAAGAAAAAAGACCTTGGAAGTGGTGGCCTCTTTTTAATAGATTGGACTTCTCGTGCTTATCATTATCAAATATTAGTTTTGTGCAGATTCTAAGATCGGTGAATCTTTTGCTGATATATTAGCAAAGAAAGGTGTGGATACTGCTAATTTTTTCGGCATGGATTTTGTTTGCGCTAAAGAGATCCTTTCTTCAGTTTATGATTTGAAGAACTTTGTCCGTGTTATATCTTCTCAATATGTAAAATGAATTTAATCGCGCATGATGTCTTTTCCAAGAGCTTTCAAACGAACCTTAGGTGGTTTGTCTTTGATGTATAGATTTGGATGCCAATAAGCGACCAAATGAGTTTCCTCTTCGATTCAACGAACCTTATTTACGTTGGTTGATATACCTGGAACCTGTATTCTTCTCACAAAATAAATGAATTTATTTTGTTGCTCGTTTATGTTTAAACTTGATTTTCATTGTGGTGACAGTTGTTGAATTTGCTAGTGAGGCTGATAGTATTCAATTGCCAATCGTTGATAGTATTGATTTCTGAGGCTTCCAATGTTCTCTTCTGTCTGTGATTTCATTATTGCTTTGTTCTTTTCGATTTCTGAATCAAAGAAAAAATAATCATATTCTTTTAGTTGCTCATTAATAATTAAAAGCATCATTAATAATTAAAATGACCATATGAATGAGCAAATCCGATTATTAAGTTTGTTGCTTGATTGAGCCCAAAGAAATATGAGGTGGTCCAATTGATATGTTGAAGCCCAACGTGATGCTTTGAGCTTAAGCATTGAGGGTTTTTGCACCCTTGTAAAATAAAAGTCCTTGGACTTGCAATTGTTTGGGCCATCCATAGACAGTGCTTAAGCATGTCCAGTTTGCTGTCACATTAAAATTGATATATTAATTCTTTTCTTTATGACAAATAATTTGGCTGTACTGTTTTGTCATATTCATACTTTAAAATTTAATTATAAAATGATTAAGCCTTTTGAGTAAAATTAGTGATTCTAGGAAATAAAATAACTGTTATTTAATTTGATTCAAATAGTATATCTTCATATAATTATTTTCACTTGTGATAAAGTGGATTTAATCAACTCTAATTTCATTTAATTAATAGTATGATAGCCTAATTTAATTCAAGTGAAAGGGTGACAAGCTGTGACTTAATCTAATGATATTAAATTTGCTTTTACATTTAATTAATTGATCATTTAATTAATCTTCTTAAATTAAGTCTGTTCTCTAACTTGAAATTAAATTATATTAGAATAATTTATTCTACTGTACTTAGAAATATATTTGACAGAATTGGTATATTCACACTTGGAATTAAATGCAATTAAAATGCATTATTTGACAATTTTTTTTGAGATCACGTTTGATTAAATCCAAGTAATACCCCAATTGGATCTATGTCAAGTCACACAATGTTGATCCTGCTTTCCGTCCACGGTGACAACCAATTGTGATAAATTATTATTCCCCATTTACATCTTTTTTTTTTTTCTTCCTGATATCTGATTAACACTAAATCCTTTACACTTCGCATATGTCTGGTAGTAATCATATAGATCCCCTTCCGCAAATGATATGCCAGCCTTTGGCTCGTTCGATCGATATGCACCACTATTTGGACTCGGCCCGATAGGCTCTCTTGTTCTCGCTTCTGTTTCATATCCATTAACACATACTACATCATTTTGTATTGTTAATTCATCCATCATGCACCTGTTACGAGAGGTAAGCAATCAATTCATTTAGAACATTGTAAGTAATCAATATCTATCATCCATCATGCACCATACACCATGTATTAAACAAGCATCCATTTCAGTTCAATTAGTTAAGTATTCATCACAAATAAACAAAATTGCATTTGATGACTCCATCAACTTGTCACTAGACCAATTATTAGCATGCCAAGCTTTTCCATCAAACGTTTGCCAAAGATAATATATGACTTAGCAATTCCAGGATACAAATCATATATGCCATCAAATTTATTTGCACAAGAGATAAAGAGATACAAGAATTATAGATATGTATAAAGCCTACATTTATGCATTGAAATTTAAAATCCTAATAATTCAATAACCCAAAAAAATGTCTTTGAAGAAACTCGACCTGATTTCAAGAATGTTTTATCTCCCAAAGCAGGAGTGAAGCCTTTTTACATGTTTTATTTTTTGGCTATTGATTTGTTTTAGTGGCTGTTTATATTTCATTTGAGTTTGTCAAAATTATGCAGTAATAGGCTTATTTCTGTATACATTGAAGAATATTCACTAATTTGTTGATTTTCCTTACCTTTGGAAAATTCATTTACCTTTAGACCATCTTCTAAACAGACTGACTGATATAGTATTTGTTGCTTGGGCTGAGAAGCATTATAAAATATCAAGTGCAGGAACTTTTGTCTTTCAAAAAATCTATTACTTACTCGAAGTACTAAAGTTTTCATTTTCACTAACATGAAGTAAATGTCATATTTCATGTCTGAGCATTCTGGTTTGTTAGGCTTCATTGATAAGCTAAGTTTGGGTATTTATCATTCTTAAATTAAGCTAAAATCCAAATTCAAAAACTTATAACAACTTCTGGAATTCAAAATTTTAGAAAAAGCAAAAAGTATGGTTTACTGTTGCCATTACAAGTCTGACGTTAGCAGATGCAGTTGGTTACTTCACTAAGTCTTTATCCTCAAATCCTCCAAAACACCTATGAGTGAGAAAAATTACATTTTGCTGGTTTACCTAGTTAATAAACTTGAACTAAAATATGTTGCTAGTAGCAACTTGTTCAGGCATACATTCGTGTCTTTTTGTCATTCATTCTTGTTGCAGCCATGAGTGTGGGTGGCCAAAGGATTATGAAAATAAAATCGCAATAAACCGAGCCAAACCAGCAGAAAATTTTTTGTTATTGCAAAAAGAATGCAAGAATTTATATATGGTAAAGCAGAAATTCAGATTCATAATAAGAGAGCCAAACCAAATACTAAGGAAGTAGATATAATATCATGAGTTGAGTTTGGAAAAACAACACATTTGACAGGCACAGATCAAAACCAAATAGAAAAATAAGAGTAGAAGGGTGACCATGATAGAACGACTCACCTGAGAAAACAGCCACAGGATAAAAGGAACGATGCCAATTTGACTTGCGAAGCAGGAGAGCTTGAGTGAGAGAAAACCAGCACTAAAAGTCCAAGAGTACTGAGATTGAGTGCATTGTGCGATTTTACACGCTGAAATGTGATATCCAAGGGGTCGTGATCAGAGAGGAACGATTTTCGGTGAGCTTTTAGAGGACTTGGCCGGATTTGAGTGAGACGTTGAAGGAACGAGGAAACAAGAGAGCAAAATGGAAGCACTTCTCAACAACTCAAAAAAGAGAGAAAATAGAGAATTCCAGGTTCAAATCTCTCAGCATTTTGATTATCTCAGCTTATAATCCACACGCAACTACATCAATATTTTGATTATGGTCTCATTCCTCATCTCGATTGATCTCCCCTTCCTGTTTCAAGTTTGAATTGACATACCATATGGACGTGTGCTAAACCAAGAGACTGAAAAACCTTATTTACCCATGTATTTCGTGATTTTTCTCTTACTGCCCTTTTAGTATACAAATACGTTTAACATAGCCATGGCCCACAATTGATTATTTAAATAGATTCTGCCTATCGTCGCTCTTGATGCACTAATTTTTATGCTAAGCTCAGAATCGCTCCTCTCCTGTATGCACACTCTCGTTTCGCCATTCTTTTTCTGAAAGGAAATGTAATATGAAGACAAGCCAACTCGCTTAGCCATTTGTAAACAGCTTACTCTACCCTTACTTCTTCAAGCTCGATTACAGTCTGGGGTTGGCCAATTTGAGCTGAGCTGAGGTTGGTAAAGAGCTCATAAAGAGACAGCTCCTGTTAATAATAGATGGTAAAGGGCTATGAGGTTGTTTTGCCGAAGGGCAAGAAGATCACTGCCCGTTACCCAATCTTATGCCTGTCCCTCGAGGTATCAATTACTTGGGGTGAGAATTAATTAATAGGTCCAAAAACTCGCTCGGTTCCACTTTTAACGGTTAGAGATACGTATTTTACTTTATTCTAATTTAAGTGTTTATTTATAATTTTAAAACTATATTAATTATTTTTTTTATTTTTATTCATATTTATTAGGTGTAATTTATTTTTGTGTTTACATTTAAAAATGACAACTTAGACATTTTACTATATATTTTTAGAAAATCAATCATTCTAATCATTATTTTAATCCTTATAAAAAGAGCAAATAGGAAAAAGCTACAAAATATATGTGCTGAATCAATAACTATTGAGACTTGTATAAGTGGTCTCCTATAAACTTTAGTTTCTCCTACAAATCAGCAAACCCAATAAATACCAAAACTCACAATATTTATCTCTTAAAATTATAACTATAATTGATTGACGTACATAAACTAAGAGTAGAAAAATAGAAGAGAACCCTCAGAGTCTCACTGGATATCTCTCTATATGTTATATATACCTCTCATGAATTTTCTCTCTGACACGATGTGTCTATCTCACACACTCAATACAATCAATTTGTGTTTCACCAATCTCCGTATTTATAGGTGATGACTTGCTTAGAGGTTACTTTGATTTGCAATTTCATGGGGGCCAATTTTCTTTTCTGTCACATTTATGTGTTGGCGTACATTGAGCTGCAGCTTGTATGAGTTGTCATTCACTGGGGACAAGACCTCGGAAAACTCAAACGTGAGAGGAAATGAGATCGCCTAAATGCCCCCCCTCCCAGGCTACAAAAGAGCTCTGCCCCTGGCTATGGGCCTTGTTTATTGGTATCCAGTTGGCATACAACCAAAAAAAAAAAAAAAAAAAGACTAGCTTTGAAACTTCGCAAATATTCAGTTTAAAAAAAAAAAAAAAAAAGGAAATTGTATATGTAATTTTTTTTTTTGACTTTTTTCTGGAAGATATTTTTTTGACTTTCAAACTTTGAAATTTGGAATATATTTGTGTATATGCAACAGTCAATCAACTAGCTTGATAATTTCTCGGTCAAAAATATATGTTGCTATAGATATTCAAAAACAATTATTTTAGAAGTTCACAAAATTTTTACGTGAATATATATATTATCCGATTCCGATGACTGGCCAACCAAAGAAAATACAATTTTTTTTATTAAATTTCAATATATTTTACAATTGTATTTCAAATTGAGTTTCTTCTTTAAGCCAATGTAAACAAATATAAAAAAACGAATCTTAACTCTTTTATTTTTTGAAAGTTTTAAATTTTAATTTTAGAAAAGAAAATATAGTTTTGTAATTGTGAAAGAAAAAAAGGGACATGGCATAATTAAGACTTTTTTTCTCCTGAAAACAACACTACCCTTTTTCACATTATCAAATAAGCTAATGAATCGTTCTAGGGCTATTAATTGACCGGATGGAATCAATCTGGTTAATTGAGTCTGTTTTTTTATTAAGATGTTCGATTTTTAATATAAATGGTTGAATCAAAGTTTTCTTTAGTCTGATCCCGGTTTGTAAAGCTCAAAAGAATAGGCTTAAAACTGAATCGACTAAAAAAAATGCCTACTTATCCGATCAATTTCAAACCGAACTGGTTCAATTCTGACATCTACTTTAGTTCAAGTCAATTTTAATTTTAAAAGTTTGATTTTAATTTAATAGTTTCTGTTTGGCTTTGATTTAATATTTGTACAAAACTACATATCTTTTTATATTTTAAAACTCCATGTTTCTAACAGTCAAGATCTGAACTTCTTCTTCATTTTTTTTTTTTTTTAAATTCTTAATCCACTTAAGAACGAAACACATTGCTTTATTATTATAATTTTTTTTTCCAATAACCATCGAATTTGAAGCTTTATTATTAAAAGTGCAAATGTGTTTTAAATATTTATTTACAGTCAATTGACTATATTCTAAAGGAGTTGGCCGCCTGTAGTTTTAGGGATCATTTCCATGATTTCAGTTTCCTGCTTCCTTTCCCCCTTGTTACTGGAAATATCCAAGAAACTATACGTTGATCATTCGAACTCTCCACTGGTACATGGTAATTGTACAACCATCAGATTTGAAGCTTTCTCCGTCGCAAACGTGGTTTTAAGTTGATTATTTTGTCATATATATATATATATATATATATATATATATATATATATAAATTTTTTAATTTTATCTTTATTTATATTAAATACAATATTTTCACAAGTTATTCTTGTTTTTGAAATAAATGGTCAAATTTTTTTTATTTCTATTATAATCTAAGAGAATTGATTTTTTTTTATTCGCCATGTAAGATCTTTAAACCACTTATATTTTAAAACGAAGGAAGTATTTGCAATCATTGTAGAAAACAAAATTTTATATATTATTACTACCACCATATAGAAGTGTATTTATACACCACTTCTATAAATGCCTCTACTAAAACTAGGGATGGTAACGTGGGACCCAACGGATATCTGATTTGACTTTAGCAGATTCGAGTAGTAAATAAATGGGTTTGAGACGTATTTAGATAGTTTTAACTAGCGGTATCGGGTTTGGGTTTAAATACTTAGACACCCGTTACTTGTTATCCATTTATTTAAAAATTGAAAAATATTTAAAATAATTATTTTTTAAAATAAAATTATATATATACAACTTTTAATTATAATTAATGCTATAAGTATATTTAATATTTTTCTTATATTTGTATTTAGCAAAATAATAAGTTTATAATTTTTACTTACATTTTAGTTTAAAAAATAAAAAAAATATATTTTTTATTCCTAAACGGATATTTGAATGAGTTCGAGTATTAAATGAATAATTATAATTAACAGTGAATTTCTAAATGATTTCAAAACGAGTTCGGATACCTAATATAAAATCGAGTTTGAGTTCGGATATTACATTTTAAACAGATATCCGACTAATTGCTATCCGTGGCTAACACTCCCTTTATACATAAGAGCTAGCGGATTACAAAATAAGTTATGTTAGTGACTCAATTATTTACGATCTTAACAAGTTATTTCCTTAATTTGGTTGTCATGTTAGATAAGTGTGCAATAGGGTAGTTAATACCACATTGCTTATTATCAATGATGAGATGTGATCATAATAGTTTCTTTTCTCTTTAAGTTTTAACAAAAGGTCTCGAGTTTGCGTTTCGAATATAAAATATCTTTAATAAGTATTCAGCTAAAAAATAATTTCATGATAGACTTTGAAATTTTGCAAACATTCAGTTAAGAAAAAAAAAACAAGAAGAAAGAATTATAATATGTTATTTTTCTTTTGACTTTGAAAACTTCGCAATTTTGAATATATGTATCTCTACGAAACAGTCAATCAACGCTAGCTTGATAAAATGTAATTGTTGAGATAGAATTTCGTATTGAAAAAATAATTTCAAAATTAATTGTAATATTTATGCATTGAAAGGGACAGAATATGTTATTTGTCAAATTAGTAGTTTTAAAATCTTCTTGTCGTTTTCTCTTAATGGTGGTTTCTTGAGCATTAAAATTATATTTTGACTGTTTTATTTTTTGTTAAAAAATAATAATAACAAAATGATTCTCTCTAATAGTTTCACGTCAAAAAATAACTAATACTTTGTGATATGGTTCCAATCAATTTGTTATATTTTGACTGTGATCTAAATAACACAGATATAGATGACATAAATAAGCAGCATACAGCTTTGAACACATTGCACTAAAATTATAATTTTATGTATATATATATAAAATTCTTATTCATCTTTATTTACATAAAAAATAATACAGTTATCATCAATAAATAATTAATATCACAATATTTTGTTAAAAAATTCTAGTAACTACACAGTCATTTATAATAAATTATATATATAATATTTTGTTTGTTTCTGTAAAATAACTTACAGAAAAATATTTTCCATAATTTTCCGTTGTTTGAAGCGTTCAGAAAAATAAGTCAACAGAAAATATTTTCCTGATCAAAAGAAAATTAATTCATTTTTTAAGGAAAATAACTTTTCATTTTTGAGAGAGTAAAACAATTTTCGGACATTAACAAACCTTATAAATCTATATATTTTTTAATTTATTAATGGTCATAGTTACTAGTACCAATTACCTTTACCACCGACCACCACCACTGGCTACACCACTGTCTACCACCATTGGCCACCACCACTGGCCACGGGCAGCCACCACCACCGGTCACCAGTGGCAACTTTCATAATTTACATTTTTCAGATAAAAGATAATTTGGTCAAATTATTCTTCAGTTTGTTATAATCTAGGAAAATTAATTGATTCCTTAATCTTTATACAAAAATCTTAAATGATTTATATTTTAGACATTGGTAATTATTATACTTAAATTTTTCTTTTTAAAATTAAAAAATTTTCATTTAATTTTACTATAAAACCATTCCTAATTTTATCTCATATTGAAGCACTACAAGTAGAATAGTAAATATTCTATTTCATTTTTCCATGCATAATTAACTACACCTTTTAAATATGCCCTTAAAACTTATGAAATAAATGTCTCGATATAATGAAAAACTTAGTTATTTCTGTAAAATCAAAATTTTAATTTTTCTATAATTAAAGTGATAATAAGAAAGGGAAAATAAATGTAAATGTAAAAATAAATTACACCCAATACATACAGATAAAATTTGAATTTTTTTTATTAAAAAAAAAAAGTGGGGAAGAGCAAAGCTCTAAAGACCAAGGCCAAACACACTGTCTAGTATGGGAAATCACACTAACATCATGGAGAAGCCATAAATTAAGATCTGACGGAGGATGATCCAAATAATGAGTCCCAAGAGAGAAAGAATAAGCCATATCATCAGCAAGAAAATCCTCATGTTGAACCTGGCAGCTCCAGTCCTTTGCCGGTTGGAAAAAAATTATTAATATAATTCTTCAATTTAAACTAATATTATAAATCCTGTTATAAAATAGATTAGGTCTGACTCACTTTCTAAAAATTAACTCAAGAGGAAGATGATTGTCTTAGTCTTATATTTTGAACAAAGACTTTATGTCAAATCAATACGGGATAACAAATTCACTTTTGAAATTGATAATATATAATGGATATAGCATGAAACAATTACTAGGTCTTTTTTTCCCATATTTTTATTTCTTTTAAATTTTGATTTCAAATATGAATAAATTATTTAATTTATGTTTAAAACCCCATTTTTAGAATTTTTTATTAATTAATTAAATTATAAATTTTATGAAATTATCAAGTGTTACTAAAATTTTCAAAGAAGCCTTAAGGTGTTTCAAATTAATAAAAAAATAATAATAATAAGACACGTTCAAAGATATATGGATTTTGGACATGGGTACCGTAAATATGATAGACATTTTAAGATGGCTGTACTTCTTGAAACGCAATAAATGTCAAAACAGACTTTGTAGGTGTGTACATATATTACAGAATTCTGGAAAATTGCCCTCTATTTTCTAGGGAAATTTCCCTACCCAAAAACATGCAAATGTGTTTTAACTAAATACTGTTCTCACTGTAGAACTCCAATCCTTCCAATTCTTCTTCAAGCTTTCTAACCAAAATAGGATCATTCTGACCCTCCGCCGTAACAATGGAAATTTCTCCAACCATCAAATTTGAAGCTTTTTCTATCCTTACGTTCGACGTCCATGACAGACTAATTGACGGTTTCTATTTTTAAATTCATTTAAAAGCTGTCTCTACCTTATAAATATGCAAATATGGTTAACGAACCACGACACAACAATCTCAGTTTTCTCTACTTCATTCCTCTCCATAATCAAATAGTATTCTCACTATGGAACAACAAATCCTCTCTTTTCCAGTTCTTTTCAGTTTCCTTCTTTTTCTTCTGGTCCTATTAAAAGTATCTAAGAAATTATCCAAACATGATTCCAACTCTCCTCCAGGACCATGGAAATTACCTTTCTTAGGTAATATTCTCCAGCTCGCTGGTGATCTCCCTCACCGCCGAATAACGGAGTTGGCCAAAAAATACGGACCGGTAATGAGTATTAAACTTGGTCAGCATCCTTATCTTGTTGTTTCTTCGCCGGAAACAGCCAAAGAAGTAATGAGAACCCAAGATCCCATTTTCGCTGATCGACCGCTTGTCCTTGCGGGAGAATTAGTGCTTTACAACCGAAATGACATAGGTTTTGGGCTGTACGGAGATCAATGGAGACAAATGAGAAAATTTTGCGCATTGGAATTACTTAGCACAAAACGAGTACAGTCGTTTCGATCCGTAAGAGAAGAAGAAATTGCAGAGTTTGTAAAATCTCTGCGATCAAAAGAAGGAAGTTCTGTTAATCTGAGTCATACTTTATTTGCTTTAACAAACTCTATAATTGCAAGAAATACTGTCGGCCATAAAAGCAAAAATCAAGAAGCGTTGCTGAAAATTATTGATGATATAGTTGAGTCACTGGGAGGTCTCAGTACAGTTGATATCTTTCCTTCCTTAAAATGGCTACCTTCAGTCAAAAGGGAAAGGTCAAGAATTTGGAAATTGCATTGTGAAACAGATGAGATTCTTGAAGGTATCTTAGAAGAGCATAAAGCGAACAGGCAGGCCGCAGCTTTCAAGAACGACGATGGGAGCCAAGCTGATAATCTTCTTGATGTTCTTTTGGATCTTCAGCAAAATGGAAATCTTGAAGTTCCTTTAACTGACGTCAACATCAAAGCAGTAATCCTTGTTAGTATATATTATCTTCCTCTTTTTAGAGTTTAACTGGCTCTTATTGAAATTTGGTGCTTCAACTGGCGATTGCTTGCTTTTTGATTGCTCCTAATTAGGCTTCTATTCCAATAATTGCAGGGTATGTTTGGCGCTGGAAGCGACACATCCTCCAAAACAACAGAATGGGCAATGGCGGAGTTGATGAAAAATCCGGAAATAATGAAAAAGGCACAAGAAGAATTGCGGAGTTTGTTTGGTGAAAGTGGATACGTTGATGAAGCAAAACTTCACGAAATAAAATGGTTGAAGTTAATTATTAATGAAACATTGAGATTACATCCTGCAGTTACATTAATTCCAAGGCTTTGCAGGGAAAAGACCAAAGTTAGTGGATATGACGTTTATCCTAATACTAGGGTTTTCATAAATACATGGGCAATCGGAAGAGATCCTACAATTTGGAGTGAACCTGAGAAATTCGTTCCGGAGAGATTTATTGATAGTTCAATTGATTATAGGGGCAACCATTTTGAATATACTCCATTTGGTGCAGGAAGAAGAATATGCCCTGGAATGGCATTCGGTATGGTTAATCTAGAGATTTTCCTTGCAAATTTGCTATATCATTTTGACTGGAAACTTCCTAAAGGAATAACTTCGGAGAATCTTGACATGACTGAGAATTTTGGAGGAGTTATCAAAAGAAAACAAGACCTTGAATTGATTCCCGCACCATTCCGTCCTTAATTTCAATATACCCATCTTTTGCATGCAGAAAAGATATGTAGTTTGTAGTTTTATTGGTTTTATTTCTTCATTTGCATTGTACCAAAAATAACTGTTGTGGGGTGTAATAAATTGAATAATGTCAATGAAATATATTCTTTTTCTAGCTCTAAAATATAATGATTTCGATAAGATTTATTTTTCTCAGATTTTATCACATTTCTTCCAAAAAGCCGAATAATAATAATAATAATAATAACCAAAGAATTTTTTAATTTCCAATCAAGTGTGTTTTGGTTGGTTTTCTAGTCTATGTGGGAAGTAGAAGGTCTCAACCTTCCAAGTTTGAAACTAGAACCACAAGAGCTTTCGCCAATAAAACATATATATAGGGGATTGAACTTGATATTGATTAAAGAGGATTATGGATTTGAGTTAGACTCATGGGTTGCAGCAGAGATACAATTTCTTTTTTTGTGATGTAGTAATATAGTTGTGTGTGTGTATGTTTTTTTTTTTTTTTTTTTGTTTTTTGAAAGGAATATACTTGTGTGTTTAAACGAAAGTGTTAGATAATTACTCATTTCATTCCATTTTATTTGCATGGTTTGACAAGACACGCATGTTAAGAATTTAGTCAACAAGAATCATTTTACCTTTTTTTTGCCCTTAAATATTAATAAAAGTCTTTCATTTAATAAACAACCATAAATGTTATGAGAGGAAAAATAATTGTTTAAATATATAAATTTAGAAATCTTAAAAACATTTTGGGACATTCAAAAAAGGAATAACAAGAAAAAAAAAGAAAAAAGGGATGGAGGGAATATTTTTTTCTTTTTTTTTTTTTTTGTTGTTGGTGATACTCATCCCCTTAAGCTGAATTTTCTAAATGGATTAAATTTATCCAATCCGATGTATACCAACCAATTAAAAAAAAGTTTTTTAAAAATTTGTTATTATTTTATCCTTTTCTTTCAATAAATGATAAAAAATATTCTTGCTTAAATAAAAAAAATTAATTCCTTTGTTGTATGGTGTGGGTTCATACACCAGACTTAGATAGGCAAGTTCCTCCGTAAATGACAAGTGTAGCTTCTTAAATTACATTAGTTTTTGGCTGGATATTTGACTTATATAATGTGCCCATCAAATGCATATAGTTGAACTTATTTTGTGAAATTTGAGCTTGGGGCTTACATTTTGAAGACTGAGCTTTTAACTCAGTCTCTTTAGTATGACTGCGAAAGGAAGAGATTCCCTTGGATTAGCAGCCTCAATTAGTTTATTCTTTTTCGACAAGTTTCACACGTAATCAACAACCACAGTTCCATATTTATTTAATATTGGACCATTCTTATTTTATTTATTTATTTATTTATTTTAATTATTAATTAAATTAATTACAGAAAGGGTTTAAGAAGAAGGAAATCAACAGTTGAGAAACTTAAAATGTCATGGAGCATTATTTAAGTACGTACAAAAGGTGAAGTGGAAGAGTTATTGCATCAAGTGGAGATCGCGGTTAACTAGATTCGGTCTATAAAAGAACAAGGTGTGCAAGGTGAAAGGCCCCCCATTGTTTGACAAATGAAACCAAACCATGGAAATTTGTCCAAGTTTATTAAGGTGAAAGCCCCCCATTCTCTACAAATGAAATCCAAGGTGAAAGACATATATATGTGTTTGAATAGTATACATTTACGTGTAATTTTATTAGATTTTTTTTTATTCGCCGTGTAAAATCTTTAAACCACTTATATTTTAAGATGAAGGAAGTATTTGCAATCATTGTAGAAAATAAAATGCATCTACTAAAACTAGGGATGGTAACGTGGGACCCAACGGGTATCCGATTTGGCTTTGGCAGATTCGAGTAGTTAATAAACGGATTTTGAGATGTATTTAAATCGTTTTAACTACCCAGGCTTGGGTTTAAAGACTTAGATACCCGCTACTTGTTATCCATTTATTTAAAATTTGAAAAATATTTAAAATAATTATTTTTTAAAATAAAATTATATATATACAACTTTTAATTATAATTAATGCTATAAGTATATTTAATATTTTTATTAAGCAAAATAATAAGTTTATAATTTTTACTTACATTTTAGTTTAAAAAATATAAAAATATATTTTTTAATGCTAAACGGGTATTTGAATGAGTTCGAATATTAAATGAATAATTATAATTGGATTCGGTACTAAAAGTGAATTTCTAAATGGATTCAAAACGAGTTCGGATACCTAATATATAATCGAGTTCGAGTTTGGATATTACATTTTAAATGGATAAAATGGATATCCGACTAATTGATATCCCTCGCTAACACTCCCTTTATACATAAGAGCTAGCGGATTACAAAAGAAGTGATGTTAGTGACTTAATTATTTACAATCTTAACAAGTTGTTTCCTTAATTTGGTTGTCATGTTAGATAAGTGTGCAATACGGTTATTAATAAACCACATTGCTTATTATCAATGATGAGATGTGATCATAAAAGTTTCTTTTCTCTTTAAGTTTTAACAAGAGGTTTCGAGTTCCACTACAAAAAAATTGCCACATTGCCACCGATTTTTGCGACGGACTTAAATCAGTCGCAATTTTGCGACCGATTTGCGACTTATAGGCAAACAGTCGCAGATTTTAGCGCTGAAAATTCGCGCGAGTTTGGTTTTCGGTTTGCGACCCATGTACTACGGATTTGCGACCGATTTTGCTACCGCTTTGCGACTAATAGTTTTTCTGTCGCAAAATTGCGCCCGTCAAAATAGGGATAAGTTCTGAGACCGACTGGCAACAAAATTGCGACCGATATTTTGCAACCGACGTATTGAGTCACAAATCGGTCGCAATTTTGTCGCGTAGTAAAACGACGTCGGACAATTAAAAATTGCGACCGATGTTAATTAGTCCTCTCCTTTTTCTTTCTTCTTCTTTCTCTCTTCTCCTTCTCCTCTCCTCTCCTCCGTCCGCAGTGCCGCTCCAGCCCCTCCTGAGAACGCTCCAGCCCGCCTGACGCCGCCACCGCCGCTCCAGTCACTCCTCAACGCTGTTTGCCACTGTTTGGACATTATTTGAGGTAAGACCGATTTGCATTTTATTTTTTTTTTTTTGAATTTTTTTTTCTTTTGCGATTTATGTGTTTTTTGCAATTTATTATTATTGTTACTGTTATTATTATTATTATTATTATTATTATTATTAATATTGTTAATGTTGTTATTATTATTATTATTATTATTATTATTATTATTATTATTATTATTGGCATAAATTGTTACTATTATAGTATTATTATTATTATTATTATTAATGTTATAATAATTATTATTATTAATGTTGTTATTGTTATTGTTATTATTTGAAAAATAATATTGTTAAATAATATTACTGTTATAG
This sequence comes from Jatropha curcas, assembly GCF_041381405.1. Taxonomy (NCBI): domain Eukaryota; kingdom Viridiplantae; phylum Streptophyta; class Magnoliopsida; order Malpighiales; family Euphorbiaceae; genus Jatropha; species Jatropha curcas. Next base: position 21,258,635 of record NC_143157.1, read on the forward strand.
GTTTAACCTTTTTTTAAATTTTGTTGAAAAATAAATCGCATTTATACTATAATCAGAGTTACAAACATCAATAACAACTAGAGTTTAATCCCAAATTAGTTAGAGTTTGCTATATAAATCATTTGGTTCAATATCTCCTATGTTCAAACTAATAGTAATTAAAAGCAAAGTATATAATTACAAAAGGTTTAAAATACATTTTGAGGTAAGAAAGAAAAATTATAAAATAAAACAGAAATTTAAAGACACAAAAAAGATTGGAGAAAAAAAAACCATCAACGAAAGTAGATTGGGTATTAAAGAAAATGAAAAGAAGAACAAAACTAGTTTTGAAATTTTTCTAAAAAGAAAGAAAAGAAGAACAAAACAAGTAATATAATTAGACACAAAAAAGAAAAGGAAAAAGAAAAAGAAAGAAAAATATCTGAATTATATGTATAAGTGAACTTTAATTTATTTCTTCTAACTTATATGTCTTCATCTCATTTATAAAAATAAATTAAAAAAAAACATTTCACTCACAACAACAAAATACAAATTTCTAATTGAAAAATAATTGCCAATTCACATAGCAAGAATATACAATAATGAAATTAGCCTTTTCAGTAATGAGAAATTAGGTAAGAGAGAATAATTGTGCGGAAATCTTATTTTTGGGTAATAAATTCATAAATGTGACTCAATTTTTTAGCAAGCACCAAAAATGCATAATGACATGTAAAGGAATCAAGTAGAGAGCAAATTAACTCGTGCTAAAAACTAAAAAAATAAAAATAAGTAAAAAGAATTGCTTGATAAAGGAGAAAGTAATATGAGAACCGCTAAACTACATAGAAAAATCAAAAAGACCCCCTCAAAATTGCTCATAGAAACACAGATATATAGTAAACATTTTCTTGAGACATTAAACATTTTTATTGAATTTTAGAAAATGAAATTTTTTTTTTTCAAAAGTTACATGCACTTAAAGAATTACACAGTTAATCTATGTTATAATTGCATTCTAATTAATTTAAAATATCAGTTTTTATCCTTGCTATTTAGTTAAGATAATTAAAATATGTAAATATTGTAAGGCTCTTAAATTTGAAGAATCTATTATTATTATATGGAATTAAAAGGTTTTTAATTGTTAAAAAAAAGAAGTTAGATAGGATGTTAAATACAAACACGGCTAAACATAGATTAGAAAATTGAACTACGAAAGTGAATTAATTTTATTCAGTTTAGTTCAATTCAAGTTATTATTTTGTTATTTTTTTGTGTGTGTTTTAAATATTAAGTTATTACATGTTCTTAATTATTGGCAACTCTTTCTTGAGAAGTTTTGGCTGTGTTTTTCTTTATTTTATATTATTGTCGTTATTTTTAATAAGTATTCAGTTAAAAAACAATTTCATGATAGACTTTGAAATTTTGCAAATATTCAGTTACGAAAAAAAAAACAAGAAGAAAGAATTATAATATGTTATTTTTCTTTTGACTTTGAAAACTTCGCAATTTTGAATATATGTATCTCTACGAAACAGTCAATCAACGCTAGCTTGATAAAATGTAATTGTTGAGATAGAATTTCGTATTGAAAAAATAATTTCAAAATTAATTGTAATATTTATGCATTGAAAGGGACAGAATATGTTATTTGTCAAATTAGTAGTTTTAAAATCTTCTTGTCGTTTTCTCTTAATGGTGGTTTCTTGAGCATTAAAATTATATTTTGACTGTTTTATTTTTTGTTAAAAAATAATAATAACAAAATGATTCTCTCTAATAGTTTCACGTCAAAAAATAACTAATACTTTGTGATATGGTTCCAATCAATTTGTTATATTTTGACTGTGATCTAAATAACACAGATATAGATGACATAAATAAGCAGCATACAGCTTTGAACACATTGCACTAAAATTATAATTTTATGTATATATATATAAAATTCTTATTCATCTTTATTTACATAAAAAATAATACAGTTATCATCAATAAATAATTAATATCACAATATTTTGTTAAAAAATTCTAGTAACTACACAGTCATTTATAATAAATTATATATATAATATTTTGTTTGTTTCTGTAAAATAACTTACAGAAAAATATTTTCCATAATTTTCCGTTGTTTGAGGCGTTCAGAAAAATAAGTCAACAGAAAATATTTTCCTGATCAAAAGAAAATTAATTCATTTTTTAAGGAAAATAACTTCTCATTTTTGAGAGAGTAAAACAATTTTCGGACATTAACAAACCTTATAAATCTATATATTTTTTAATTTATTAATGGTCATAGTTACTAGTACCAATTACCTTTACCACCGACCACCACCACTGGCTACACCACTGTCTACCACCATTGGCCACCACCACTGGCCACGGGCAGCCACCACCACCGGTCACCAGTGGCAACTTTCATAATTTACATTTTTCAGATAAAAGATAATTTGGTCAAATTATTCTTCAGTTTGTTATAATCTAGGAGAATTAATTGATTCCTTAATCTTTATACAAAAATCTTAAATGATTTATATTTTAGACATTGGTAATTATTATACTTAAATTTTTGTTTTTAAAATTAAAAAATTTTCATTTAATTTTACTATAAAACCATTCCTAATTTTATCTCATATTGAAGCACTACAAGTAGAATAGTAAATATTCTATTTCATTTTTCCATGCATAATTAACTACACCTTTTAAATATGCCCTTAAAACTTATGAAATAAATGTCTCGATATAATGAAAAAATTAGTTATTTCTGTAAAATCAAAATTTTAATTTTTCTATAATTAAAGTGATAATAAGAAAGGGAAAATAAATGTAAATGTAAAAATAAATTACACCCAATACATACAGATAAAATTTGAATTTTTTTTATTAAAAAAAAAAGTGGGGAAGAGCAAAGCTCTAAAGACCAAGGCCAAACACACTGTCTAGTATGGGAAATCACACTAACATCATGGAGAAGCCATAAATTAAGATCTGACGGAGGATGATCCAAATAATGAGTCCCAAGAGAGAAAGAATAAGCCATATCATCAGCAAGAAAATCCTCATGTTGAACCTGGCAGCTCCAGTCCTTTGCCGGTTGGAAAAAAATTATTAATATAATTCTTCAATTTAAACTAATATTATAAATCCTGTTATAAAATAGATTAGGTCTGACTCACTTTCTAAAAATTAACTCAAGAGGAAGATGATTGTCTTAGTCTTATATTTTGAACAAAGACTTTATGTCAAATCAATACGGGATAACAAATTCACTTTTGAAATTGATAATATATAATGGATATAGCATGAAACAATTACTAGGTCTTTTTTTCCCATATTTTTATTTCTTTTAAATTTTGATTTCAAATATGAATAAATTATTTGATTTATGTTTAAAACCCCATTTTTAGAATTTTTTATTAATTAATTAAATTATAAATTTTATGAAATTATCAAGTGTTACTAAAATTTTCAAAGAAGCCTTAAGGTGTTTCAAATTAATAAAAAAATAATAATAATAAGACACGTTCAAAGATATATGGATTTTGGACATGGGTACCGTAAATATGATAGACATTTTAAGATGGCTGTACTTCTTGAAACGCAATAAATGTCAAAACAGACTTTGTAGGTGTGTACATATATTACAGAATTCTGGAAAATTGCCCTCTATTTTCTAGGGAAATTTCCCTACCCAAAAACATGCAAATGTGTTTTAACTAAATACTGTTCTCACTGTAGAACTCCAATCCTTCCAATTCTTCTTCAAGCTTTCTAACCAAAATAGGATCATTCTGACCCTCCGCCGTAACAATGGAAATTTCTCCAACCATCAAATTTGAAGCTTTTTCTATCCTTACGTTCGACGTCCATGACAGACTAATTGACGGTTTCTATTTTTAAATTCATTTAAAAGCTGTCTCTACCTTATAAATATGCAAATATGGTTAACGAACCACGACACAACAATCTCAGTTTTCTCTACTTCATTCCTCTCCATAATCAAATAGTATTCTCACTATGGAACAACAAATCCTCTCTTTTCCAGTTCTTTTCAGTTTCCTTCTTTTTCTTCTGGTCCTATTAAAAGTATCTAAGAAATTATCCAAACATGATTCCAACTCTCCTCCAGGACCATGGAAATTACCTTTCTTAGGTAATATTCTCCAGCTCGCTGGTGATCTCCCTCACCGCCGAATAACGGAGTTGGCCAAAAAATACGGACCGGTAATGAGTATTAAACTTGGTCAGCATCCTTATCTTGTTGTTTCTTCGCCGGAAACAGCCAAAGAAGTAATGAGAACCCAAGATCCCATTTTCGCTGATCGACCGCTTGTCCTTGCGGGAGAATTAGTGCTTTACAACCGAAATGACATAGGTTTTGGGCTGTACGGAGATCAATGGAGACAAATGAGAAAATTTTGCGCATTGGAATTACTTAGCACAAAACGAGTACAGTCGTTTCGATCCGTAAGAGAAGAAGAAATTGCAGAGTTTGTAAAATCTCTGCGATCAAAAGAAGGAAGTTCTGTTAATCTGAGTCATACTTTATTTGCTTTAACAAACTCTATAATTGCAAGAAATACTGTCGGCCATAAAAGCAAAAATCAAGAAGCGTTGCTGAAAATTATTGATGATATAGTTGAGTCACTGGGAGGTCTCAGTACAGTTGATATCTTTCCTTCCTTAAAATGGCTACCTTCAGTCAAAAGGGAAAGGTCAAGAATTTGGAAATTGCATTGTGAAACAGATGAGATTCTTGAAGGTATCTTAGAAGAGCATAAAGCGAACAGGCAGGCCGCAGCTTTCAAGAACGACGATGGGAGCCAAGCTGATAATCTTCTTGATGTTCTTTTGGATCTTCAGCAAAATGGAAATCTTGAAGTTCCTTTAACTGACGTCAACATCAAAGCAGTAATCCTTGTTAGTATATATTATCTTCCTCTTTTTAGAGTTTAACTGGCTCTTATTGAAATTTGGTGCTTCAACTGGCGATTGCTTGCTTTTTGATTGCTCCTAATTAGGCTTCTATTCCAATAATTGCAGGGTATGTTTGGCGCTGGAAGCGACACATCCTCCAAAACAACAGAATGGGCAATGGCGGAGTTGATGAAAAATCCGGAAATAATGAAAAAGGCACAAGAAGAATTGCGGAGTTTGTTTGGTGAAAGTGGATACGTTGATGAAGCAAAACTTCACGAAATAAAATGGTTGAAGTTAATTATTAATGAAACATTGAGATTACATCCTGCAGTTACATTAATTCCAAGGCTTTGCAGGGAAAAGACCAAAGTTAGTGGATATGACGTTTATCCTAATACTAGGGTTTTCATAAATACATGGGCAATCGGAAGAGATCCTACAATTTGGAGTGAACCTGAGAAATTCGTTCCGGAGAGATTTATTGATAGTTCAATTGATTATAGGGGCAACCATTTTGAATATACTCCATTTGGTGCAGGAAGAAGAATATGCCCTGGAATGGCATTCGGTATGGTTAATCTAGAGATTTTCCTTGCAAATTTGCTATATCATTTTGACTGGAAACTTCCTAAAGGAATAACTTCGGAGAACCTTGACATGACTGAGAATTTTGGAGGAGTTATCAAAAGAAAACAAGACCTTGAATTGATTCCCGCACCATTCCGTCCTTAATTTCAATATACCCATCTTTTGCATGCAGAAAAGATATATAGTTTGTAGTTTTATTGGTTTTATTTCTTCATTTGCATTGTACCAAAAATAACTGTTGTGGGGTGTAATAAATTGAATAATGTCAATGAAATATATTCTTTTTCTAGCTCTAAAATATAATGATTTCGATAAGATTTATTTTTCTCAGATTTTATCACATTTCTTCCAAAAAGCCGAATAATAATAATAATAATAATAACCAAAGAATTTTTTAATTTCCAATCAAGTGTGTTTTGGTTGGTTTTCTAGTCTATGTGGGAAGTAGAAGGTCTCAACCTTCCAAGTTTGAAACTAGAACCACAAGAGCTTTCGCCAATAAAACATATATATAGGGGATTGAACTTGATATTGATTAAAGAGGATTATGGATTTGAGTTAGACTCATGGGTTGCAGCAGAGATACAATTTCTTTTTTTGTGATGTAGTAATATAGTTGTGTGTGTGTATGTTTTTTTTTTTTTTTTTGTTTTTTGAAAGGAATATACTTGTGTGTTTAAACGAAAGTGTTAGATAATTACTCATTTCATTCCATTTTATTTGCATGGTTTGACAAGACACGCATGTTAAGAATTTAGTCAACAAGAATCATTTTATCTTTTTTTTGCCCTTAAATATTAATAAAAGTCTTTCATTTAATAAACAACCATAAATGTTATGAGAGGAAAAATAATTGTTTAAATATATAAATTTAGAAATCTTAAAAATATTTTGGGACATTCAAAAAAGGAATAACAAGAAAAAAAAAGAAAAAAGGGATGGAGGGAATATTTTTTTCTTTTTTTTTTTTTTTGTTGTTGGTGATACTCATCCCCTTAAGCTGAATTTTCTAAATGGATTAAATTTATCCAATCCGATGTATACCAACCAATTAAAAAAAAGTTTTTTAAAAAATTGTTATTATTTTATTTTTTTTCCAATAAATGATAAAAAATATTCTTGCTTAAATAAAAAAATTAATTCTTGGTGTATGGTGTGGGTCCATGCACCGGCCGTAGATAGGCAAGTTTCTCCGTAAATCACAAGTGTAGCTTCTGAAATTACATTTGTTTTTGGCTGGATATTTGACTTATATAATGTGCCCATCAAATGCATGTAGTTGAACTTATTTTGTGAAATTTGAGCTTGGGGCTTTCATGTAGTTGAGCAAGTTATGAAAGCTTCAGTTTTTAGGAGTAAAATTTCCCTCAATTCAGTATATGGCTCGTCAATGGACCAAACCAATTTAAATAGTGATTTTTAAAATCTATTCTCACTTTACATTTTTCTCTCCGTCGACGATCAGAAATACCCTGCTTTTTGAAAAAATGTATAACCAAATAATCAAATTGTTTTGAATTATCGCCAAATTATAATCTCCAATCATAAGTTATCTACAAAATATCTCTCTTCCTCTGTAAAAATCAATAAATATATATAGCCATTAAATATGGAAGCATTGTTGATGGACTAATTTAAAAAAAATAATAAAAAATAAAGGAGAATATATTATTGGCAATCAGAATAAAAAGTTTACAAAATAAATTTTAGAGGATTATTTAACTATTCACCCACGTCTGACATCGAATGAGTTGTTCTAGCTAACAAGTGAACCATCTCATTCTTAGACCATGTTCAAGATGAACTGCCTGAATCTCTTGCAAACGAGATTTACTATCTGATATAATTAAACCAAAAGAAGACAAATCTTAATAGGATGAATCTTTAAAAGCTTGGATTACTCCTAGAGCATCAGACTCCAGCACCATCCTTGACCAGCCCTTAGATAGAATCCAACTAATTAAGAGCTTCTTTCGGTTGAGTAGTGGGTCCCTTCAACATGGTGGGCCCCACATATTTAAAAAAAAAAAAAAGGAAGGCATGCATAAAGAAAACGTGAAAGAAGAGATGTAAAACTTCAAATGTTGGTAACTTCCAACAACTACTATTTGCCAAAAGTACTTCTATTTTCGTTTTGTTTCTTGGTTGCGACGGCTATAAATAGCCATGCACCTCAACGCTTCAGTGCATCACTAGTTGAGTGAGCGTCTAGCAGGGAGTCGAGAGAATTACAGTGCCAAAGCAATTTTATTGCTTTGATGAAAAAATTAAGAGTATTTCTAGGAGGTATTTCTAGAGGGGGAGTGACAAAAATAGTGAGGATATACTTATTGGGGGGAGGGGGGTGATAGTGTTATTTTTATAGTATTTTTAATATAGTTTTTATTAGGATTTTTAATATTTTTAATTACTTTATTTATGTTTTTGTGTAAAACTTCCTTGAATCATAATTTATTTGATCTTAAGGAAATTTGTAGGGTTTTTGGCACAGAAAAAAGCAAAATAAAGCAAAACATTCAGGCTCTAGCACACCCTGCCCATGCACCTCAGCACGCCCACGCTGGATTCAAGGAAAATCAAGTGAAGGCTCAAACTCTAGCACGCCCAAGCCATGCTATATGGCATGCCCATGCCAAAAGAGGACATCAACCCAAAGGCGTGTTTACCTAAGCACGGCCCGTGCCGCATTTTATCATGGAGACTTTGAGCCTAGCATGCCCTAACCATCCTATGTGGCACGCCCGTGCCACAAATCCTTATCTAGACGTGCCCCTAAGCACGACCCATGCTGAACCCTCCGTAGAATCTAGTTTTAGCACGCCCAGACCATGCCTCACAACACGCCCGTGCTATAAATCAAGTGCTGTTTTGAGTCAAAAATGCCAACCAAACCCTATCACTTACATGGGTCCACCTGAGATACTTTCCTGACGTGCAAATAAAGTTCTAATCCTATTTATGCGCATGGAAGAGTCCTAATTGAGAAGAAATTCAAAACCTAAACAGTTTTTTATTTCCAAAAAGATTTTTTACTTAATGAGGACTTTATTTCCTAAACGAAGTCGGATTTTCTCTCAGGAAATCTACATAAAGAGAGGAGTCATTCATTGTATATACCATCTCCAGTTTTCATAATTTTTGTTCTATTGTTCTTCTCGCTCTCTCCAAGACTTCAAGTGTTTAAGATTTGTGTTAAGATTTAAGGAAGTCGTCCAGAATTAATTGTTGACTAATTTTTGTCTCTAAACTCTTAATCTTGTTTTATTCTTTCATTATTCTGATTGATTATAGAATTCTTATCAAGTATTATTAAGTTTTATTTAATTACTATGTCGAACTAAACTCTCATACTAGGGATCTGATGTAGCTTAATTTCATTTCCAATTTATAATATTAGATTTGTTTTTCTTTGTTCAAAGTATAATTTATTATTAAACTTAATGCTTCCAGGCAGAATTTCTCCCCTGGATTGATTTATTTCATTAATCATTATCGGGAAAATGGTTCTTGATATGCAAAAAAGGTAATAAATTATATGAGAATAATAACTTGATGTGGAAGCTATATGGTTTGATTCATGGGGGTTTTCATAAGTTAATGACCTTAGGTTATGAATTCACAAAATAAACTATAAAACTTAATGATTTAATTTATGTTTGATTGCACTATTGGAAGATAGGTAAGTAGACCGGGTTAAAATAGCTAACAATACACCGGGAGAGTTTGTTAGTGATTTTAGAATTGTTTCCCCTGCTTGAACAATTAAAATTGATTAACGAACTAATAAAATAAATTAGATAGAATTAAGTGAAGTCAAAATCCGTAGTAGCCTTTAATCCTTGATTTCTTTTAATCAAATATTGTTGCTTGATTTCTTTTTATTCTCTTTTATTTGTTGAATTTAGTTTCTAAAAATAATTCTCCTTATTTACCGTTTAAATAATAATAGGTTAACATAATTTTGGTACTTGGTATATAATCCCTGTGGAAATGATATTCTACTCATTCTATATTACTTGTTGCGATTTTCGTATATTTGCAAAAAATCAATGTCAGGGGGCTTTTGGAAAACACTGTTTCACTATTTTTGGGTTAATCTCCAGTTGTATTTTTTTACCTCTAGAATTTGTCTAGAAAATACTCTCTCTTTGTACCTACTATTTTTAAATAGTGAAGGTTTATTGTGAGTTAGTCCGGTGGACATAGCCCAAAATTAAGGACGAACCTGGTGCCATTTTACTGCTCTATTTCATTTTTGCCTCAAAATTTACTGTTGTGCCCAACACTTTCACTCTTTGGCCATATAGGAGCCTAAGGGAGCCATGTTTTTTGCTGCAACACTTCCGCCTTGGTAGTCTCTAGCAATGAAATCCACACCAAAACAAAAGTTAGGAAAAGCTCTAGCAGCATACACATTTATTTTAATCCAATTATGATGCGGTTTGGAACGATGTGAGTGAAAAAAATTAATGTGCATAGTATCTTTGTTCCTAAATACTGGTTATATTTGAGAAAGTGAAATTAATCTGTACTCTCTTTTATGGTCAGGTTAACTAAAAATTCATTATTTAATAACGTCCTAACTAATATTGGTTAGGAATTTAAATTTCATAAAAAGCCAAATAAAATAATAAATATTAATTAGTTATAATTATAAAATATTAGTTTAGATTTTGTTTCTTTTTTTATCATTTTTTAAGTATAGAATATTGTTTATACTCAAGTTAAATTTCTTATAAAAATAGGTTTTATTCATTACAGCATCATTTTAATTTTAAAGAATCAGTACTTGTTGTCAATATTATATAAATAAATAAAATATTTTATTTTTAAGATGAATAGATTATTTTTATTTTAATATTTATATAAATAAATCTAAATATTTATTTTTTTTATAAAAAGTGGTGGTGGGAATGAGTCTAATTTGGAAACAAAGGTTAAACTGCGTTCCATAAAAATAATATTTTATTCATTAAATTAGATACAATTTGAAATTAGAGTGCTGTAATTAAAATTAAAATTCATGGTACTAGGAGAAGAAAGTTGAATATTAGAGTACAATTAAAACTACCTGCAAAATTTCAAGTATTTTTAATGATTTAGCCCACTCATTTATATTCAACCTTATCCTATATTATATCATTTTTTTACAAATTAGTGACTATAAGACTTATAATTTTTTAATAAAATTTTCACCATAGGATTATGAGCTATTCTATGTTATCTGTAGATTTTTAAACCTTATCCTATATGTTATTTTGAATTAGTCTTGAATGCATTGGATAAAGAATTGTTTTGGTTCGTTCAATGAAAATCCTATCCTTTGATTTTGGTTTAATATCAGAAGAACGCAAGTTTGCTTTGGGCTAACAATGTTACTTGACAAAAAAAAAAAAAAAAAAAAAAAAGGGAAAAGTGTCAAAATTAACGAAACAGAAGCAGTATATATGTTACTTCCTCTATTCTGTTAAACTTGACAGTTTTTGATTTTTTTCTATTCCAGCTAGATGGCATTTTCTTTTCTTCCGTATATAAATATGAGATACAGATCTATATATTTCTATATTTTTGTATAGGAAGTCTAATAAAAACTCACTTATACAAAAAATAAAAATACACGATCTTGATTATTTGAAGTATCTAATCGAGTTGATAGCGTATAATATTTGTGTCATAAGCAATTGCTTACTCCACTTGATGGTTATTTATAACCATTGTTTGACTCCATTGTCTTTAACCAGATAACATTTTTAGAAAATAAAAATAATATTAATTATTTTATTTTAATTTTCCCTTTATCTAGATATCTGTACTAAACTTTGTCTCAATTAAATAAGTATTAATTAGAGGGTAATTACTCTTTTTTTTTTCTAAAAGATGATTTAGTTATTATTGTTTTTAATTCTTACAAAAGTTAAGAACTTTTAAATAGTGAGTAAGCAATATCCTTTGACAATACCCTTTGAATAATTCAAATTTTAACAAATGAACAGTTATTCAAAATCTCATTATAGACAAGGTCGCAATTAGTAATCTATTTTTGTTTTAGTATTAGGTCTTTAGAGTCCTGGCATCGGTTAGCCACTGGTCTTAAACACTCATTTAAAATTAAATACTATATATTAATTTAGTATGTAGTCTTAATATTACAATTAATAATTCTTTTGAGAATAATATTATTAATAATTGATTATTATCGAACAAGGGCTAGACTTAGACTAATTCAGTATTAGAATTGTCAATTGAAAAATGAATAACGTATTAATGCTTCATTTCTATAAAGAAATTCAAAATGTGTAAATGAATTTTTCATATTTGTAATAAATTCAAAATCGAAAATTTATTTGCTTTCATTTCTTAAATTTACTCTTGGCGTAATAATGTTAGAAGTATAGATAATTTTGTTATAAAGATTTGAGTTATTTAAAATTATGAAATTTATTTGAAAATTCTACCCTTTTTTTATATAATTTGGTTTAGTTATATTTAATTAAGTCCATAGAATTGAATTTGTATAATTTAATTCTTCACTTTTTTCATATCAAACATAAAAATTGGAATTTATAAATGAATTTCATAAAATTTATTATTATTATTATTATTGGTAGTTTTGTCTTATTAGTTATTGTACCATTTTTCTCTGCTTACCTGATGTATTTTGACCAGGTTTTAACTCAATATATTTATATTAGATCTAGGTGTATATGGGGAGCATATTAATCCAAAGTCTACGTTCTTAGAGAATTTGTCAAATAAAGATTAAAAACAAAAATTTCTCATTCTTATGTAATTGAAAGTTTCGTTTTAGGTTATTTTGAATAATATTGGATAAAAGAATTGTTCTAGTTCATTCATCGAAAATCCTACTACATCATCAGAAGTCAAGCTTGCTTTGGATTTCAGTTTCACAATGTTTTTGAAACAATGCTATAAAACTCCTTTTGGCTAGGTCAAAAAAGGACGAACTATATATATAATTTCTTATATCAATTTTGTTTATATTATATTATATTGATCAATGTCTTTTCAACACTTCAAAGTTCAAACTTACTGAAAGAAATTATTCAAAACTAATGCCAAGATCAGAGTTAGTAAACTAGTAGGTAGGCGGTTAGATTTTAAAATTTACGTTTCATTTGAATCTTTATAATGTAATTTGCGTTATAGTTTTTATAAAATAATAATAATAATATATAAAGAAAATTATTTTAGCATTTTGATAAGATTAAATCATATTAATTTTTTTTTATTTTAACAATATTTCTTCAAAATATGAAATTGTAATAATACCAAAAAATATATATTAATACAAAAAAAAATATGAAATTATAATGTAAGAAAACAATTTTTTTTTTTTTGAAAGACAATGCAAGAAAACATATTTATTGTTATTACTAAGAGACTCACAGTTCGTACAAGCTTAGCTATAATTTCATTTCAAATGCTCTCATTTATCTCATTGATGCTTATGTACAACATGTATTTTATTCACTTTTATATGTTTGGTCATTTTAGTGCCATTTTTCAAAATAAAAATTTAGGAAAATGAGTAAGCGTGTGGAAAATTACATGGATTGTGAATAGAATAGTTACATGGATTGTGGAAAATTACATGGATTGTGAATAGAATAGTGTTGAACATAGAATTTGTTTAATTAATGTTTCCCTCCTATGGCCAAAATAAATAGTTATGTATGATGGTACAATTTTTAACACTAACAATTCAATTATAAGGGTACAACAAGGGCGAATGCGTAACGTATTCCTCAATTTTGCTAATAACAACTTAAAAATATATTATTAATTAATCGAAGCTAGCAAATGACTTTTTTTTTTTTATTATTATTGAATAAAAACCAGTGAGTGACTTAAATATGTGGGAGTGAAGAAATATGGGTTTATTAAAATTTAGAGATATCTAAAAAATATTTTTAGAAGATTTTAATAAAATAATAATAATAATAATAAAATAATAAATAATGAAGATTTTTAATTTTTAATTTTTCTATATTCTTTTTTACAATTTGATTGGATGTATTTTTTTTTAAAAGTAATTTTTGATAGATATATTTAGATAATTAAGCCATTTAAAATTTTTAAAAAGTTTTTAATTTATATAATATCTATCATCTATATCTATATAATATATCAAATCAGAGAAATCTATCTTAAAGTCTCTCAAATTGCAAAATGTAAGGAGAGCAGTTGTTTAGAATAATTGTAAAAAGATAAGTTGTAATGACAATAATTGTAAGAAGATAAGTTGTTTTATATTTTCAAATAATGTCATATAGGAGGAATAAAAAGGAATAAGCAATAAGCAAAAACTATTTTATTTGAAAATAAGAAAGGAATATGAGGAAAAAGAATTCCGATAATTTTCTCTTGAAATTAGAAGGAAAATAAAAAAACTAAAAAAATAAATTTGAAGAGCAAAATTAATTTTATTTTCTTTTACATCCAAAAAAATAAGTAACGTAAGTTTTTTCTAAAAAAAAAATTTAGTTCCTTCTTATTTTTTCTCTTAAATTTAGTTCCGAAAAATGTCAGTGTTTAACAAATTGGTTAGGCCCAATTTTTTTTTTCCTATTCAAGAATTGTTTAATCCAATAAACTCTCCCTCACGTTTAGAGTTATGCTTTGACAAAAATTGATCATTGGAAGAATTGGCTTCTAATTCCAATTCTTTACTATCTGCGATTTTTTTTCTTCTATTAATTTATTTTTCTTTTATATCCAAAATAAATAAATTTTTTCCGAAAAAAAAAATTAGTTCATTCTTATTTTTTCGATCATTTATTAACAAGAAAAAAGACAAAAAAAATAAATTTAAGAAAATACATCATTTTTTCTTAGTAATAAAAAAAAACCTTGATTGATTAATTTGGTGTATAGAGTAATCTCATATATCATGAGCTATTTTTGAAGGACATGGCACAAGATACAAAAATTTACGCGATACGGTAATTTTTAACAAAAGTAGGACATTCATATGCTTAGGACACAGTACACTGAATAAGTATAATACATTAATATTTCAAATAAATAAGTAATCATTTATAATGAATTATAAACATAAAATAAAAAATATTTAATTTCTTATTTCAATATAATTAGTTAAATTCTCAAAATTATTACCACTATCGAAAAATACATTAATAGTATGTGCGCATTTTTTAACGCAGGTCATACTAGGAGTGTCAAAATGGTTCATAATATGCGAACACAATTCATCTAATACGCGAAATAAATGAGTTAGAATTGAGGTAATCGTGTCATAAACGAGTCACCCATTTATGACACGAATATAAATGTGTCATAAATGTGGGTTAAACGTGTTGTGTTCGTGTCATCTGCCTAATTTTCATGTCATATTCATGTTGAGAAATTTAATACAATTATTAAATTGATCGTGTTCGTATTGACTCTAATCATGCTGCATGTTACGCGAATCCATACTGAACCTAATAAGCCAACCATTTTGACACCTCTCGGTCATACCATGCATAGTTTTTGCCATTGCATGCTTTGATAAAAGATTTCGCAAGATATTTAAGAAGACACATCTTAGCATTATAACGTTCTTCTAGCATATCTCAAGGAGATATAATTTTGTAATGTATTTCACGAATATTTTATTAAACAATTTTGTTATTTTTGAATAATATTATAAAAGATTATTTCATCATTTAATATTATTTCGCGCATCGTTTGGGTTCTAACACTAGTTGTATATATAATCAATTCCCATACATATCTAAATCTATAATATATATAAATTTGAAGAGAAAGGAGAATAATGAGTTTTTCAAAATTATCCTTAGTGATAATAGATATATTCAAAATTATCCTCGGTGATATTAGAGATATGCAGGAATGATAACTTTTATTTTTTATTTTCTTGTTGTGTTTTCCTATAATTTTATTAATATATTTTTAAAATTAATTTTTTAAGTAGACATATAAATTTATCGGCCCTGAACCGGCCCTGAATTAGTAGTTAATCGGCAGTTTCAGTCCGGTTCAAATCGAAAATTTTTTATTTTTATTTTCAAAATTATAATCATTTAGCCTATTTTATACATCACTAAAGTCTCAATAATATTTTACTACATGATATACTTTACTTAATATTTTTTTTTAAAAAATAAACTTTACTTTAAAAGTTAAAAATTTAAAAACTAAAATGGTAAAAAAGGAAAGAAATATTTAGCCTAAACTTATATTGTTTTTAACTTTTTCTTTTCACCCTTTCAAATTGTTTACTAAGTTTAAAATTACATTCTTTTATAGCATTTTTCAAAATTTTCTTATAATTTATTTAATTAATAACATTTAAACAAAATAAAGTGATAATTTATTTGACTATTTTGTAAAATTAATTAATTTTATTCTTATATGAGTATGAGAATTCTAAAATTTATTTAAAATAAAATGTACCAATATTTCTTAAACTCATATTAATATTTTCGAAAGAAAGATGTAACATTAAAACCGATTTAAAAATATATATATATATATATATATCGCAGGAAACCGTGATCAGAACCGTTGGTGAATCGGAACTACACCGGAATCGGCCGAAACCGAAATCGGACCAGAACCGGCGGTTCAAGGGCCAGTTCAAGTTCAACATTTTCAAAATTTTTAACCGTCGAATCCGTGAACTGGAACCGGCGGTTCAATGAACCGGCCATGCCTAGTATTTGATAAAGAAGATAAAAACAATCTACATTTCTTTCTCATTTCCAAAAAATAAATTACTTTTGGAAAATATATTTTTCAAGGAAAATGTGTTTCTTAAATATTTTTCAAATGACTTATTTTTCATTATTTGGTTACAATATTGAAAATTAAGTAAAAAAATGTTAAAATCTTTAATTCATAAGACAATAAAAATATTAATAATAATAAAAATTTCATTATGCAAATATTAGAAAAATGCAAAAAAAAAAAAAAAAAGAGAAATTATGGAAGTCACCGATGACATATAGTGGTGGCCGACGGTGGCTAGTGGCTGATGGTGGTGGCTAGTGGTGAAACAGTAACTGGTGGTAAGGACTATCGATGATTAATAAATTAAAAAAAATGAATTTATATAGAAATAATAAGTTTATTAATGTCTGAAAAATATTTTCCTCTCTTCAAAATGAAAAGACATTTTCCTTAAAGATGACTTAATTTTTATTGACTAAGAAAATATTTTCCGTTGACTTATTTTTCTGAATTTTTCAAATAACGGAAAATTGGAGAAAATATTTTCATATAAATTATTTTAAAGAAACAAATGGAGAAAATTATAGAAAATATTTTTCTACAAATTATTTTACGGAAATAAACGGAGTCTTAGTAACGATATTTTGATTTATAAGTGGAGCCATGGACCTATTAAGGTAAAATTTTTAAACCTTATAAATATACAGTCATCCTGAAGTATGAACCACTCACCATTAGCTCTTTCTCCATTCAAATATTCTCCATAACCAAACAGTTTTCTCATTATGGAACAGCAAATCCTCTCAGTTTCAATTCTTTTCAGTTTCGTTCTTTTCCTTCACGTCTTATTAAAAATATCGAAGAAATTATACAAACATGATTCTAACCCTCCGCCAGGACCATGGAAATTACCTTTCTTAGGTAATATCCTCCAGCTCACCGGCGACGACCCTCATCACCGGTTTGCAGAGTTGGCTAGAACTTACGGACCGGTAATGGGTATTCAACTCGGTGAAATTCCCTTTCTTGTTGTTTCCTCGCCGGAAGCAGCCAAAGAAGTCCTGAAAATCCAAGATCCCATTTTTGCAGAACGAGCGCTTATCCTTGCAAATGATGTGGTGAATTATAACCGTAACGGCATGGTTTTTGCGTCATACGGATATCAATGGAGGCAATTGAGAAAATTTTGCACGTTGGCATTACTTAGCGCAAAACGAGTACAGTCGTTTCAATCAATAAGAGAAGAAGAAATGGCAGATTTTATAAAACTTCTACGTTCCAAAGAAGGAAGTTCTGTTAATCTTACTCATACTTTATTTACGGTTACAAATTCTATAATTGCAAGAAATGCTATTGGTCATAAAAGCAAAAATCAAGAGATGTTGTTAAGATGTATCGATGGTATTATTTTTACATTAGGCTTTAATATAGCTGATGTGTTTCCTTCCTTAAAATGGCTTCCTTCAGTCAAGAGGGAAGAGTCTAGAGTTTTGAAATTGCATCACGAAACAGATAAGATCCTTGAAGATATCTTACAAGAGCATAAAGCAAATAAGCAGTCGTGGGTTTCAGAGGATGGCGATGGGAGGAAAGCAGACAATTTTGTTGATGTTCTTCTGGACCTTCAACAAAGTGGAAATCTTGATTTTCCGTTGACTGACGTCACCATTAAAGCGTCAACCATTGTAATTATATACTCATCTTCTTTTAAGAGTTTTATTTGGCTCTTATTGTGATTTCAAGTTTCAACCTGTAATTTCTTACTTTCCATTGCAGGATGTTTTTGTGGGTGGAAGTGACACATCCTCAAAAACTACAGAATGGGCAATGGCAGAGTTGATGAGGAAACCGGAAATAATGAAAAAAGCACAAGAAGAATTGCGCAGTGTCTTTGGTGAAAAAGGATACATTGAGGAGGCAAAACTTCAAGAATTAAAATGGTTGAAGTTAATTATTAAAGAAACATTGAGATTACATCCTGTACTTTCACTACTTCCAAGGGTTTGTAAGCAAAAGACTAAAGTTAGTGGATATGATGTTTATCCTGATACTCGAGTTCTGGTTAATGTATGGGCACTAGGAAGAGATCCTAAAATTTGGAGTGAACCTGAGAAATTCAATCCCGAGAGATTTATTGATAGTTCAATCGATTATCTGGGAAATCATTTTGAATTTCTTCCATTTGGTGGAGGCAAAAGAATATGCCCTGGAATTACATTAGGTATGATTCATATGGAAATTTTCCTTGCAACTTTGCTCTTTCATTTTGACTGGAAATTTCCTAAAGGAGTAACTGCAGAGAACCTTGACATGACTGATGCTTTTGGAGGAGTTATGAGAAGAAAAGTAGACCTTGAACTGATTCCCATTCCATACCATCCTTAATTTCTACGTCTTCTCTCAAGATCAAGTGTTTGTAATATTCACGTACTAATTTGTTGCATGCAGATTAGTAAGATAGGAGTGAGTTTGCTCTCTTTATTATTTCCCCAAAAAAAAAAAAAAAAAAAAAAAAAAAAAAAAAAAAAAAAAAAGAGAAAAAGGGTGAGTTTTCCATCTTGGTTTTATTTTTTACTCTGGAATGTACCAAAAATAAACTGTTGTGCGTGTAATAAATTGAATTATGTCAATGAAATAATGATATAACAGAAATGGAAACCATCTTTCTATTTCTTATTTCTTATTTCTTATTTTTTTTTAGTGATGTAACCTCGTCTGGAATAAATGAATTACATAAAATTTGGAAAAATTCATTTAAAAATTCATATTTTTGTGTTTGGAATAGAAAAAAAAATGTAGATTTCAATTTTAGGAATTCAATTCCATGGAATTGGACATTACTATACCAAATTCCACAAAATTACCATTCTCTATCTACAAAGTCAATTTTTCAATTTTTTTTAACTTATTTAAATTATTTATTTCATCAAACTTGACCAAAACAATTTAAAATTTTTTTTTAAGATTTTTTTATTATTATTGTGTTTCATTTTAATATTTTTCATCTTCTATTTTAGAAAAAATTACAGTCTAATTCCTGTGATTTATGAAATACAACTAGTTCTTCCCTATCTTTTTTAAAATATATTAATTTGTCCCTATATTTTGCTTCTGTTATGCTATTAGGTCATTTTGTCAAACTTTCGCATATTTTTCGTTAAGTCAATAAGAAAATACAGAGGTCAAATAAGATATACTAAAATATTATACTAGAAAAATTACAGTGCAGTTACTATGATTTCAAAAATACAACTAGTCTATCCTTGTATTTTTAAAAACAAAAAAAGGCATTTTCGTCATTTTATAAGATAATTAATGGAAAATATGAAAAAATTGGACAAAAAAGGACCTTATAGTTTAACAGAAGTAAACTATAAAGATATTTTAGTCTATTTTTTAAAAAATAGAGACGGACTAATTATATTCGCAAATCACAAGGGTCATACTGTAATTGTCCTCTTTATTTTAATAAACTTGATTTTTGCCATGCGCATAGTCGCCTGCTATTAAGGCCCTAATCTAACGGTGTTTATTGGGCTCAAACAAGCTCGGGCCTGTTCAAATCGAAATAGAGATGAGATATTCTACTAAATGTTAGAAATTTATTTTAAAAATTGTCTGTTTGACCTTTAAGTTTAAATTAATACGATTTATGTTATTCAATTACTATTGTGTACTTTTTTTTTTTTTTTAGTTAAGGCGCTATAAAACAGAATATATCAATGTTTCCTTTTTTTTTTTTTTTTTAAGTGTTTCCTTTTTTTCCATTTCCTCTCTTTTTGTGTTGTCTTTAACAAAATGAAACTTATTCAGCGCTATTATATTTTCTTATTCTTTCTGCTTTTCCGCGGTTGAGTTTTTTGGTTCACAATGTTTGTTGATTTTCATTTTTTGATTATAAATTTCAGCTGCTGTTTCTTGTTGTCAATAATTATTTTTGTTTTTTATTCTGTCGTTTCTCTTCTGTGATTTCATTTTTGTATAAGCGTATCAGCAACTTAATACTCGCGGGAAAATTGTAACCGCCATTAATGTTATTTAAAGTTTAAAAAGACAAGGTATGATTCTAGATTCTATATACCGTTGCCGTCGCCGTTAGACCATTGGCGTTTCTCTCATATGCCCTTTTATTTTTTGTTAAGGCACTATAAAACAGAATATTTTCGCGTTTTCTTTTCTTTAGTGTTTCCTTTTTGCCGTTCCTTTCTTGTAAGGTTACTTTTGGTGTTATTTAAATTTTTTTACCAAAATTATTATTATCTTAATTTTTATTCTTTTTTGACATTTTGTTAAATTTGAAATCTCATATATGACATTTGTCATACAAGGTCTAGAAATTGGTTAAGTATTCAAAATGTAGTTTTTCACATAAATAAAAAAGAAATTGGCTACGGCAAAGACAACATACAAGTTTGAAGACAATAGTTTTCACATAAATAGGGTCTTTCATATGTATCCAAAATGTAATAAATAGACAAGGTCTAGAAATATAAGAATGATATATAAGATTTATAAATAAAATTCTTCAATTTTAAAAATATCTAATTAACCTATTAATTAATCCAATAATTTTGTATTAAATTAACTAAAATTTTTATTATTTCATTCTTTCATTTTATAAATTTATTTGATTTTTGTCACTATTCTTTTTTTGAAACAATATGTTCATAGTTTTTAATTTTACTAGCTTTTATGAACGTGCATTGCATGTATACTCATTATACATATCGCATGTATACTCATTATACATATCCGCGAGTTAGTTTTTCAACATACAATATATTGCAAAAGTAGAAAAATTAATCAAATAAAAGAATATTATAAGCATGAATTATACTAATTGACACTTTAAAAGATTAATAAAAAATAAAATTGATTAGAAAAAAATAGTTAAATCAATATTTATAAAAAATTATAAGCATAAATAATGATAGTTAGCAGACTAAAAATTATTTGTTTATTTTGTTACTGTAATTTATAGTTTCGCAGAAATATAAATATAAAAAAAAAATACAATGAAAATAATGACGATATGTTGACAAAATCAAAGAAAAATATAAAGTATTGAAATTTACTAATATCGCGTTTATTAATATTTATAATATATATAATATCAATATTTATCATTTAAGTTGTATTTGATTTATTATAATTTTTTACCTTTTCAAAATTTAAGATAAAATTTTTTATATTTGTTCAAATTTATATATATATATATATAAAATATATCACATATAATATTAATTTATTTATGTATAGATAATATTCTATTCAATAAATTTTAATGAAAGTAAGTTTCTCGCTCCACAATCAACTTACTAAATTAAAACATATAACTATAATATCTTGTAATGATAATTAGTTTATTTTACTAGCCAATAGAATTTAGATTTAGATAAGAAACTAATATAACCAATCCTCATTAAGTCGTAAAGTTATTTTTATCATTCTACAGAATCAGTAAATGGCATTTTTGTCAACTATAATATTCTCCTCTCCATTCCCATTGAATATATACTATAGATAGGATTGGTAGGGATAAAAAATTAGATAATAAATAAGATTAAACTTGTCAAACATCACTCTGTAAAACAAACAACATCATTCTTTTTATCATAATTAAAATCGTGGTATTAGAATTTTGATAAGCCGAAATAAAAAATATTTTACTAATGCTATTAGTTACTAACGTTAACAAAATGATTGGATTATGTATCCTTTGTTAGTGTCAAAGAGTAATGTTTTTCAAGTCGTGTTGCCCGTAATTCCAAAATGTTGGGATCCTCCTCAAGAAGGGGCTTTTAATAAATTCCACAGAAATGGGTTCGCCCTAGGAAAGCCTGGCCCAACAGTTATTAGATGTGTATTAGAAATTCGTCTCTTTAAGCCTTTAAACAAATAAAATGAAAATAAAAAATTAACTTGCATTTAATATCAAACTACGGGTATTCGTATAATGCCTCAAATCTTTTTGCATTCCGTTATAATTTGTCATTGTGGCCCAACTCATAAGGGCCAAAACAATGACTAGAGTAATTAGTAATTACGAAGAAATGAGAATGGAAATGGAACAGATATAATAAAATAAAAAATGAAAGGGAATTGGCAGCTTTCTGTTTTAGCTTTAACCTAAGCAATCACAAAATCATAATATAAATGTGGTTTCAAAATGGCTTCACGAGGAATCATAATATAAAGCTTGGTAGGCCCATTTTTTTTTTTTTTGGTGTTTTAACTATCCGTGTTCAAAATTCACTGACCTAATTAATCTGAATTCACGCCGAATAGATCTGTAAAAAGAAAAAGCATTTCCTATCACGTGTTTAAAGAAACTTCATATATAAAATTTAAACCCAAAAGAATAAATCTTTATCATCTTATCTCGTCGCACGGGATTTGATAGGACTATTGTTGATTCTTGATTTTTGATGGCAAGTATTTGTAGGTATTCGTAGAAATAACCTAGATAAAGGAGTAATTTATGTAGAACCTTTTTTGGCATGGTTAAAATTATGTTTCAGTTAGGTAGCTTTAATCAGAGGATAAGAGCAATGGTTATTTAGTTTGGATATACGAGGATCGGGTCATAATTAATTTTTGACTTTCATGGGTACTTTGATTTGATTCAGTTTTGGTTTTAAATTTATTTTTTCGTATCTCAAGAGAAATTTGTATTTCTTTTTTTTTTTTTTTTGAGGTTTTTCAGATTTTTTCACTTAATGTTTTCAAATAGGTTTAGGTGTATTTAAGGGTCCATTAGCGTAGGTATTGTTCGTTGATTTTGCTAAGTTTTTCCTGGATATATTTATTTAATAAAATAAAATTTTATTTGCTGACAAAAAAAAAAAAAAACCTTAACAAAATAACTTAACTCCCTTTCTCCTTTTCCTTTCCATTGTTTGTTTGGACTTGGTTGTAACCAATATAGTTGTAAATGTGATTATATGATACTTCCTCATATGTTATACAAATCTTATTTTAAAGTTATTATTTCTAACATCAAGCAGAAATAAGATTTATATAAATGTGCATTTTCTCCCTTATTTAGAGTTAGAGAGTAATTTTTAGGATCAATGTAAATAAAAATACTGCAAAATATTATGATCGTTGTCAGCAAAAATTTTACAGAATACACTCATATTTATATAGAAAAGTTTAGGCCAAAAAATTTTATCATTGTACAAAGAAAACTTATATAATATAAAGAGTAAATTCGTTAATAATAAACAGTATTTTCGATGTGATTTGACGAAGAGTGAATAATATGGAGAATTGTTTGTGTTGTATGAAAATTCTGCATATAGTGCACAAAAATTATGTTGTCTAAACCTAATTGAAAAATTTTGTATTAATTAAAAATTTTTTAATTTAAATATAAATTGAAAATCTTTTAATTATATAGTAAGAATATCTAGAAATTGACTCTTTATTAATTAATAGAAAATATTAGTTTTCCGTTTAGAAAAAAAGTTTCATATAATCAAATATTTTAATTTCCTTGACATCCTCTTAAATTGAACCATCATGAAAAATTTTACTGTACTATCATAAAATGAAATTTGAAAAATGAATATGTACTCTTAATAATATTTATTATAATTTTACCATATGCAAAAAATAGTAACATTGTTAATAAGTTTTGATAAAATTTATTTTTTTAATAGAATAGGATTTTGGATTTAAATAGGAAACAATATATCTAATCAAATTAAAGATTTCTTAAAAATAATAATTTCTTACTTTATTTTTTAGTCAATCAAAGCAAAAGATAATTTATCTTTGTTAAGGTAAATTGATAGTTTATTCAAAGAAGCCCTTAAAGATATTTTTATCAATCAATCCATCCATAAAGTAGGAGTGGTTTCGGCAATCCTAATACAGGCTTACTTGAATTTGGGCCAAGTAATTTAAAAGATCAGTACTAACCAATTAACTAGTCAGTTTGCCACTCTTATTGAAACAATCCGTAATTTTATTTTCAAAACTTTAGAATTTTATTAAATCAAAAATCTGAATTTTTGACGGTATGGGCCGTAAACAGTGAACAATTCTAATTTGAGCCCAAAAGTTTCACGAGTTGGGCCCAAGCCCAAATAAAATGTCGAAAAGAAATTTTGAATCGTAAACAGTTAAAATTTTTGAGAAATAATACGAAACCCCGAAATTTAACCTATTATGAATATATATAAATTAATTATCCTAAAAATCAAATATTGTTACTCTTAATATGTTTATTATTATTATCGAGTAAATAGAGAAAATATTATGGAACTGAACTAAACGGTTAAAATAAATTGAACCAGGCCTGAAAATCAGTTTAATTTGTCGAGGACCACACGAATAATCCAAAAACCGAGTGAAAAACTTGAAAATCAAACAAAATGAGACCAAATCACTAAAACAGACCAAACCGGTTTGAATCGAACCGGAATGGCCTAGAATTTACTAGAAACCGCCTTTCTTCTTTCTTTTTTTTTTCTTTCTCTTCTTCTTCTTCGGCGCGACCTCGCTGCCTCTCCTCTCTCATTTTTTTTCCGACCACCAGAACCAGCGCCTCCTCGCCGCGCATCCTTGCCACGCCGCCGCCTCACCGCAGCACCGGCCTCTCTTCCTATCTTTCTCTTTTCGTTTATGGCTAACGCAACAACCGCAGGAGACTCGATCGGGAAATCGCGTCGCAACTCACTCCTCGATCTTTCGGCGACTGCAGCTCTCTTCGGTCGACTCCAGCTTCGTCTCGTCGACTGCGAAGTTCCTATACCTCGCTCTCTTCCCTTTTCGGCTAGCGCAGCAAGCTAGTAGATGCTCGATCATGGCTTGCGATCGCCGCTGATCCTCCATTGTTGTCTCCTCCAGTCAAGCTGTCGCTGGCAGCAGTGGGTTTTGACTTTGAAGTTCACTTCCGGTCACTTTAATCGGAAAATCTCAGTCTTTCAGTGCGTTTTTCAGCTGGGTAAGTCGAATTTCACCCTTCTTTAATACATTTAGTGAATTCTTTGAGCAAGGGTCTAGAATTTCATGCATAAATCAAGTTGGATAGAGTTTAAATCCCTAAATTAACTATTATGTCAGTGTAAATAATTAGAAGCTTTGATTTTACTATTTTAGGTTGATTTATAAACTGAATTCCCATATAGAAATGGTTAGGTTATTTCTTCTATTATAAATTATCATGAAAAGTCGAGCATTCGTTTGATTGATAGTAGCCAGTTAGCCATGCTTGATTTTCTTTATCATTTCAATTGAACTATAAGCTGAAATGGCGAAAGAATTGAGAAACTTGAAATGGCAGAATGCCATTTTAACTAATTAGCTTGAACAATTATTGCGGTATAATGCAAACGAAGTTATAAATTAAGTTCTTGGTGGGAAATGGGTTAAGCAGCATATGATGTATGAGTTTAATCAATAGCTCAAGGTTTCTTTGATATAATGGCAGCATCTAGTTAGAGAAAATCATGGATTTTTGCTTGAACCAAGTCTATATTGTTGGAATAAATGTGCTCTTCATAACTTGTTGTGGATGTAGAGGTTCTAATGACTAGATTTGATGAGAATGGAGAAACTTTTGGTAGTGGCAGCAGCTATTTTCAATCATTTATATAGATTATTGCTTGATATGGAATATTTGAAGTAGTAGATCTAATTCTTGTTAAGAATTAGTCAGTTGGTATTTTTTTTGGTTGTAAATTGGATTTCTTAGTAGAGGTATTCGTTAAATTTTAGTTTAATTGAAGCATTTGTTCTTAGTAGCTAATTTAAATTTAATAAAGGTATAAATATGTGGTTGTTATCTTTAAGCAAGAATGAAGAAATGAAAGCTTGATAAAGAGTACTATATTAGTTAGACACTACGAAACTATCAAATGAAAGTAATTGAAATTAACTTAATGATATAAGTTTTATTCGATTATATATGTATTAAAGCTTTCATTTGTTTGGTAACTAGTTATAATTATATGAAGTAAAGAATGATTGCTATTATCATTGGAACATGATTGTTGTAAATTAATGGTTGAGTGTTGATATTGTTGTTTTGGAAGGAGGATGGGATTTTAAATTGATTGATTGATTGCCCGACGGATGGGCTGTGTGCATTGATTGATATATATATATAATATTGTGATATTTGAGCAGGTAGATAGTCCAATTTTTAGGGGAGGTGCTGCCGAAATTTCGATAGAACTTAGACTAGTTTTAATTAACAATATAATTAATAAGTTTATTTAAATTAATTCCATAACTTAATACATAGTAAATAAAGTGCTCTAATTATTTTACTATCATCATTATTTATTTAATTATTCAATTACTTATTTATTTTCATTATTATTGTATATTATTATTATTATTTATTCTATCATTGTTGTTTATTGTTAATATTATTTATTTATTTGCATTTGAGTATGAATGTCTAATTGTGTATTGCATTACGATGTTCAACTGATCAATATGTTTGCATCTAATTGCAATGTTTGATTAATTGTGTTGTGATAATGCTATGCTTTGTTTGTGTGGAGTTGGGATGAAGTGGGTCACCATGGGTTTGTGAGGACGGTTGGACCGTCGGCCAGGTAAATGGGAGATCGGCGCCCCCGTGTGTACCTACCGTTGTGATTTGTATGATATGGAAAACCACAGGTTGGCTTCTTTATTGGGCGCACCTGATAATCTAGATTTGATCGCAGCCCGCAGGGTGGCCTCCTGTTGTGAGCGCCTGATGATCTAGATTTGATGGAGACGACCGGGTTGCCTCCTGTTGGTATGGAAAAGAAAAGAGAGAATGGAAAAACAATGAGAGGGCTGGTCAAGTGAGGATTAGACCGGTCGGCCAGTATGGGGGATCGGCTCCCTGGTGCACACGTTATGAGAGGATGGGCCATGTGGGAGGAAGGCTCATCGGGGTTTTCGGTGACGCCACAGACCAATTTCCACGTGATGTGATTATATGAAGATGTTAATGATTGTGAGTGCTGGTGATGTGCCATTTGTGTGACTGGCTGCGTGAGCATACAACTAGTCGGATGACTAGATTGATATGTTTACACATTTGTATGACTGCGTGTGTTGTGCAATAATTATTACTCCTTAGAAAACTCACATGTGTTGTTTAATTTTTCAGGAAGTAAGTTTTTCTTAAATCCGATTTAGGCTATGTTCCTTCGGCGCAGGGCAATAGAGGAATTTTTCCTAGTTCCACAATTGTTTTTACTATGTAGTTATGTGTATACAAAGCTATGTATACCAAAGAGTTAGTGACTCCGCAGTTGTAGAATTTACATATATTTAGTCGTGTATTAACATAGATGAAGTAATTCTATGAGCCCATATTAGAAATGTAATGTATTGTAAATTGGGCCCGAACTATGGAATGTTGTAGAAGATAAACTTGGGCTGAGAAATAATAAAATATTGAGGTTTATTTTTCATAATCATATGGGCTGAATGTTGAAATTTATACCAAGATAATAGATTCTAGTGTTTAGGCTTACTACGGGCCTCGGGGGCCTTAAGCTTACCTGGGCCCTAGTGTCGATCCGGCCCATGGAATCGGGTCGTGACACTTATATACTCTTTGTGAATTTGATATTTAGTCGATGTGGGATGTGAGATTCCTAACAACTATATAGTATAATTTCTTAATTTATCCAATATAATTTAGATTTAAACAAAAAATTAATATGACCAATTAAAATTATCAATTCGTAAATTGAGTAAGACAATTTTTGACAATCGCAATGTTCTCACCCATTTCTACTTTTACATATACTGGTCTTTTTTATGGTGTGCATTGCACGTTGATAGTGCTCATCATATTTTCATTTTTTTTTACTCTTTTAATCATTTATCTATGTAATATTAAAGCATAAGTTTTTTTTTTAGATTGAAATAAATAAAATTAGTTAATTTGTATTAGACTTTTACCGTATAAGCTACATGCAATGCTATTTCTTATATACTTGATTTTCTTTTTATATAATGAAGTGGTCTCAAAATAAAATTCAATCAAATCTCTATATCTAATCATTTAGTCCCAAATTTATAAATGCAAATTCTTAAAATCCTAATAGGTGCTCAAAAAGAAAATTAAATTATTTCTCAATCTCCAACCCTTGCCCTCAATTCCAAATCAATATCTATATACAGCTATAAGGAAGAATAATAATAATTTTTTTTACTGGTAGGTAAAAGAAAAAAAAATGAGAAGATGATATAAATTAATAATGATAATCATTTTGGCTATAGTGATAGTATTACTTACCCAGTGCATTAGAGAAATGAATATATGAACATACACATAAACTCTTGAAACCCAAAAAATGACACAGATTAAAAATATATGGTTCTAGTTTTTTTCAATTTCATAAAAACTTTTTTTTTTCAAGTCAAACATATTTAGAATATAAAAGAAAAAATATCAAGAAAATTAAAAATTCTTAATCAGGAGGCCATCTATTTATTGCAAGGAAGATATAAATCTCTTACTAAATTAAAGTAATAATGGTTACAAATTAATTCAATAATAAAAAAGAAAATATAAAATAACAAATTTTTATTAAGAACAAAACTCTTTTAAGAACTCAACGTATAATAAGAAATAAATTATATTAAAAAATTACTAATTTGAATTTCAAAAATAACCCTGAAAAAGCTATAATTTAATTAAATTTGATTTTGATGGACCAAAAAAAAAAAAAGCTAAGTCAATAAATGAAAATTACAAGTTAATCATGCTAGGATCTAATATTGGTCAATTAATGAGTTTATTCAAGTATTTGTTTCTCTATTGTTGTAAGTTGTAAATTTAAAATAAATAAATAAGTTAATTAAGTAACAAAAAAAAGATTACATAAAAGAAACTTGATGGTTGTCGATTCCACCGAAAATTAATTACTGAATTTTAATTGCATAAGTGGTAAATTCAGGTCGAACCTTAGAGACAGAAATCTTAAATGTTGTGATATTTTGTAAAGAGAAAAAGAGGGGTTGGCTTTTGAAAATTCACTTAGAGAAATCAAAATAAAACTGACTATTAAACTTAAATTGAAACTCAATCTAATAAACATTCAATTCAAGGCAATTTATAATTCAATGTATAAATGATCACAGATAAATTTTGAATGAATTACCCTTTGAATACTTAACTGAAACTTACCAACAAGCATGATAGATTCTCTGACTTTCCTATTACAGTTAATTTGAGCCCAGCACCCTTATTAACTCTAATTATTAAATGAGCAGGTATTAAGCAATCCTTTTCAATCTAATAAAAGCAGTAAGGACAGGAAGCAGTTAAATTTGAAAAATAATTTAAAAAGCATAAATTATTTAATTCAACTCTATTGTTTCTTTAGATTATTACCGAAAACTTGGAACATAATCAGTAAAACCTAATTGCTACTAACACTCAATCTTTCACAACAATTACGGATTATGAAGATGAAATAACACTTAATCCTACCAAATAATTAACTAATAGGCCTTTTTAGCAAATCACCCAATAGAATTAACACCTTAATTATAAGAAACAATAGATATTCAAAGAACAATTATTTAAATAAAGAACAAGTCTCACAATTATACATATGGAAATTAAATGCCTTGAACTGAACTAAGAAATTAGTCACTCATATTCATGCCTTTCAATCACTAAAACAAAAGAAAACGAAACAAACTCTCAAATTAGATGGTGAACTATGTGGGAAGAAAAACGTGCCTCTGTTGCTCCAGAATTGCAACTATATATAGCCTCTCAAAAGACCCAAAGAATCTCCAATCACTTTGGAAAAAAAACAGTCAACAGAAATCTTTATTGTTCTGATTTCTCTCCCATTTTGCAGTAACTTCCTTTTCGAATCTGATTCTGACTTCTTCAACAAACTTGTAGATCTCCTTCTCAGCTTTCTAACGAACTAAGGCTCGTCCAAAATGGACACTCACAGCAGAACATACGACCTAAAAACCAGATCAGGTTGAAGCAGATATTTCTGCTCAAAACGTGATCTTTTATGGCGTTTTTGACAATCAAAACGACCTCACTTCATTTAGTTGTCTTCACAGCAACTGTAGGGCCATCTTCTAAGATTCAAATGGGCCTGGGCTGAGCTAATTTTGGCTTTTGAAGCTCCAGATATGTCTTAAACAATAAAACCCGTTCATGCATGTTCATTTATGACATTTGTTCTAGATTCAGAGCTCTTTTTGATGAATTTCAAGGCTGAATTGAATCTTGCCTCCGCTTAGAAATTTGTAGAGCTCCTTTCTATCTTTCCAACGAATCACAAATCAATCAATTTTAACATCTATACATTCAGTTATGCCTGAAGAAGCAAACAATGGTCAAAATATTAACAATGCTGAAAATTCCTCAATTAAAAGGTATTATTCAAAAAAATAAC
Organism: Jatropha curcas; assembly: GCF_041381405.1. Taxonomy (NCBI): domain Eukaryota; kingdom Viridiplantae; phylum Streptophyta; class Magnoliopsida; order Malpighiales; family Euphorbiaceae; genus Jatropha; species Jatropha curcas. Next base: position 21,289,246 of record NC_143157.1, read on the forward strand.
TTAGATCATGTCTAATTGATAAAAATTGTTCAACCAACTGATTTAAGCTTGAAAACAACTCAAAAATACCAAAAATATTAAGAATAAAAGTGACAATTTATGCACATATCAAATTCCCCACACTTAATCCATGCTTGTCCTCAAGCATAACTCAACTTATCAACATGGTCCAAAAGAAAATTCATCCAACTCTTCACAATCCTTAAAAGAACATTTTAAGTAAAACTATCTTAATTACAAAGTAAAGTTAAATTGAATAAGCATATCTGAAGTCCATAGAGAATAAAGAATTGATTAAAATTCTTTCTGACATAAAAGACAAGGCTCGAATATTGTGATTTAAAGCATGCAATTTAAGTTTCATATCAATTAAACCTTTGCTTGAAGAATTATTTGATAATCTACCAGGTCACTAAAATTCATCGCAACCACACAAAATTCAATCAGCTAAACTTTTTTTTTAATTTATTTTTTTATTTTTAGTTGCTTGAGCATTTATTGAATGCCTGAGTTTGCCATTATCCATTCGGCGCGAGGACGCATATTGGTGATACCCGTACCTGGCTACTTAGAAAGGAACAAACTCAAGTGGCTAGACTAACACTACTCTTTATCCATTACCGGACAACGGAGTAACTCAACTGCTCAAGTCTTTATTTAATTACTGTTTCTTTTTTTTTTTCTCTTTTTTTTTTTCAAACACACACACAACGCTCATCTCCATGCCTAAGCAGTTTATACAAGAATTCTAAAAGCAATGGCTATGAGTTATGTTCATGCAATTCATTAGTTTCTCCAGTATTAAGTCAAGCCTCAAACCTTATGCCAAAAAGAATCAATAAATTCAACAAGTTATTCTAGATGCACAAGAGAAACCAGCTACGCAATTTAACTTTTCTAAACAAATCAAGAAAGTCTTTCAATTTCTCAAAGGAGTGCTCTAAATCAAGATAAAAATTCTTTAAATTTGACCCATCCAGCCACTTAATTTGTCATTTAAAATGAATTTTAGCACCAAATCTCAGCTTTCAAACTCTAATTCCCTTCCCCACACTTAGTTCATTTATTGTCCCCAATAAATAAATAAACGAACAAATAAATAAATAAAATTTTGACAGGAAACAAAATAAAATCAGAGGAAGAATAAAACAAATCTTATTGTGGCAGCTAGCCACCAAGGGTTGCCTCCCAAGCAACGCTTTTGCTTATCGTCGTTAGCTCGACAAAGTCATAGCAAAGCTTCTTCAATCCAAATAAATTGGATCACTCAATTTGATTTCCTCCAATGAATGCTCTTGAAACCCCTCATAAAATGGCTTGAGTCTTTGACCGTTGACTTTGAACACCTTGTTAGTTCCTAAACTTTGAATTTCAACAACAACATAAGAAAATACATTAGTAACAATAAACGGTCCAATCCAACGAGAACGTAACTTACCTGACATTAATTTCAATCTAGAATTATACAATAAAATTTTTTGCCCAACCACAAACTGCTTCCTTAATATGAGTTTATCATGAAATGCTTTTGTCTTTTCCTTATAGATCCTAGAATTCTCATAAGCGTCAAGCCGAATTTCCTCTAATTCTTGCAATTGTAACTTCCTTTCCACACTAGCAGTATCTAGGTCCAAATTACAATGTCTAACAGCCCAATAAGCCTTATGTTCTATCTCAACTGGAAGGTGACACATCTTACCAAAAACAAGCCTGTAAGGGGACATCCCTATAGGTGTCTTATAGGTTGTCCTATAAGCCCATAAAGCATCATCAAGTTTAAGGCTCCAATCCTTTCTATTTGGCTTCACTATCTTCTCTAGGATAGACTTCACCTCTTTGTTAGATACCTCAGCCTGCCCACTAGTTTGAGGATGATAAGCTGTAGACACTTTATGAAAAACACCATATTTCTTTAATAATGCCTCTACAGCTCTATTACAAAAATGAGTGCCTCTGTCACTAATTAAAGCTCTTGGAATTCCAAATCTGCTAAAAATGTTTGACTTGATAAAATCTACAACAGCTTTAGAATCATCAGTTCTAGTGGCTTTAGCTTCCACCCATTTAGAAACATAATCTACAACAAGCAATATATAAGTAAAACCAAAAGAAGAAGGAAATGGACCCATGAAATCAATACCCCACACATCAAAAATCTCACATACAAGTATTGGGGTTTGAATCATTTCATTTCTACGAGATATAGTTCCTGTTCTTTGACATTGTTCACAATTTTTGCAGAAAATATAAGCATCACGAAATATGGTAGGCCAATAAAAACCACAATCCAATATCTTCCTACCTGTTCTCTTAGGTCCAAAATGGCCTCCACATGCAAATGAATGACAAAAAACCAGAATTGACTTAATCTCATTATCAGGAACACACCTCCTAATAATTTGGTCAGAACAAAATTTCCACAAATATGGTTCATCCCATATATAATACCTAGACTCACTTTTCAATTTTTCCTTTTTAGCTCTATTCAAATCAGAAGGCATGGTTTTAGTAACTAAATAATTTACCAAATCAGCTACCAAGGGATCATACTGTGGGTCCCGAATATATATGGCACAACCCAAGAGGGGGGGGGGGTGAATTGGGTTTTCTAAAAACTGAAATAAATTTTAGAAATTCTAAACAAGAATTAGAATCTAAAGCACAGCGGAAAAACACACAGAGCTTTGTGAGAATAGAATATGGATTAGAATATCCTCACAATGTTCTAATTATAAAAGATAGAAAGTCTGTGCGAAGTGCAGCTATTGATTAGAACAGCTTCTCACTGACTTATATACTATCAGAACTTCTTTATGAAGGAAAGTTATAGAAATTAGAACTTCTTCATAAAGTATTTAGAAAATCATATAAGGTTATGTGAAAGAAAGTTATTGAATTCAGAACTTCTTCACAGAGCCTTAATCAAATATCAGAATAACTTTATGATGAAGAGCTATCAAGATTAGAACGTCTTCATAAAGTTTAGAACATTAACTAGAAACCCAATCAGTGAAATATACTGGGAATAGAGCAACAGTTAGAACAATGTATGTTCAGAAAAGATAAAGCTTATTATCGTTTTAGAACATCTGAATCATTAACAGTTTTAGCGTTTCTAAAAATAAACAGAAGTGAAATAAAGATAGTATCAAGCAAACTTCAGAAATTAGAAAAGATCAACACAGAGATTTATAGTGGTTCAGCACTAACTCGCCTACATTCACTCCCCAAGACGCATCTTGAGATCCTCAACTATGTTATCTCTTTTCAAGGGCAAGAGACAAACCAACAGTACAAGGCAAATAGATCAACACCTAGATCTACCCTTTTGTCCCACTAGATTTTCCAAAGGTTCTAGTAAACCTCAACCCTTTTCTGTTTTTGGCAGAGTACAGAAAACTCAATTCAAGACATTACTATCCCACACATGGAGAAGGTCGCTTGATAACCTCTATCACAATAGCTTCTAACCTGAGCTATTATACACAAAAGTTTAACAAATAAAGAGCCTGTCTACTATAGAATACAGATTCTAAATAGACAGAGAGAAACGCCTATATAAGCACTGGAAAAACAGTTTTATCAGATTAGAAGGTCGATTAGAACACAGAACTGTTTTTCAAAATGTAACTGTAAAAATTCTTTTCTTCTTTAAATATGAAAACGTTAAGGTATAGAGATGAATAGAAAATGGGGGTAGAGTAAGTTTTGAGAGAAAAAGATTCGTTCAATGAGAGAGAGTGCTCTTAAAACAATTACTCTTACTTCACCCAAAATTTCAAGGCGTGAATGATCCTTTATATAGGAAACAAAGGAGCTGTCACCTTTTGGAAAGAGATCAGAATATCTTCTTTCCTTATTTTAGAAGATGAGAAAATCTTTGTTACCAAAAATTGTTTTATCCCTTTTTGGTAAGAGAATAAAACCCGATTTTCACTTTCCTTTAGAAAAGATTTTCGACAGCATTTATTTTGGAAAGAATTGTTTGCGGAAAAGATGTTCTTACCAAAACCGAAAGAGATTTTCCTTCATATTTAAGGTAAGTGAATAACTTTAAAACAATATATTTCCGAAAAGATGAAAGATTTTATTACCAAAAACATTAGAGAGGAAATCTCTTAAGTTTTTAGGAAAATAAATCTTTTCGATTTAAAGGAATATTTTTCGAAAATAAAATAAAGGAATTTATTTTAAAAAAAAATCTAATTTCCGAAAATACTATTGAGAGAGAAAAAGATTTTTGTGCTCATATGTAACCTTTCTCTCTATCCTACAAAGTTTCCTAAATGCCTAGATTACTAGGATCTTCGAAATCTTCACTCTCAATGTAGGACTTGCCTTGTATAATTTCTTTCCAAAGAAATTCTGCATAAAATAAAATTAGCACAAATAGTATAATTTAAATTTATTCGTTTTGTAATAATCATCAAAATCCGAGATAAGCATTTTGACCCTTGAGCCAACAATCTCCCCCTTTTTGATGATGACAAAACCAATAAATTTAGCAAACATAAAAACATGTGCTCCCCCTGAATTTTATGCATAAGAGTTCTAAAAATGCCAAAAGATTTTAATATAAAGCAAATTGGAACATGTATTTTGCTCCCCCTGAATAGATGCAATAAATCTGTTTTATGAAAAATTAGAACTAGGGAGGCATTTTTAGAAAATGATTTTAGAACTATCAAGTATACGCAAGATATTCTAAGTTCTAATAATCAGAGCACAAGTATTAGAACTAGCAAAGATAAACAGGATATTCTGAGTTCTAATATTTAGAACATATGGTCAGAGCAATAAAATAGAATAGAACAGAAGATCTTACACCCAACCTGCAAGAACAGTCATTAGAATAAGAACCTTAGTTCTAAAATCACACAGCTTTAGAAAATATAGCTCACCAAAAATAGACCATATTAGAAAACAATAAACACACAGATAACTACTATAACCACTAAAATATAAGTCCTTGTAGTTGCCAAGTACCACCAAAATATCTGTTACCAATTACCATCAGACTACCTGTTCTCCCCCTTTTTGTCATCATAAAAAAGGGTTAGACATAGTCATAGCAAAAATAAAGAAAATAAACAGTTAAAAAAAAAATCCTACGAAGATAACACAAAATAAATTGTTCACAACATATAGAAAACAGATCAGAGAGGCTTAAGACCAGTTCTAAGTCTCTTAGAACTTCTCAAAGGCTGAGCTGGAGCAGTTTCAGAAGAACTTTCTGTCCTTTTTGAAGATGGATGTAGTGGAGGCTTTCTTCCATGTGTTCTGTGCTTGCCAGCAGTATGCTTCACATTCTTTGGCTTCTCTGAGGAGGGAACGTAAGGTGTTCCTTTCACCTTTGGAGTAGCTAACTTCCTCGCATTTACATCTTTTATCCTTTCCAGAACTTCAATGAGAGACTGATTTTGTTCAATCACAGTCTTGCACTGTTGAATCGCCTCATCAAGTTCCCTGTTATGTTCTGCTACTAGATCCTCTTCTAATCTTTTTAGCATAGCATCCCTACTACGTTGAGCTGACAATGACTCAGATTCTTGCTCTGCTTTGCCCTCAGTAGTCTTTTCATCACTGATTTCTATTTTCTCTGTTTCAGCATCGTTGCCTTCCTCAGCTTCCTTCCCTTTTTCTTGCTCTTCATGTTCTTTCTCTTTTTCTGCTTCTTCTTCTTTTAATTCTTCTTTATCTGTGGCACTTTCCTTCTCAGTGTCTTCTCCTTCTTCTTGTGTTTCTTCTTCTTCTGTCTTTTCTTCAGTCTTCTTTTCCTCTTCTTTCACTTTTTCTTCTTTTGATTTTCCAATTTCCCTTTTTACTTTCTTTTCTTCCTTTTCTTTTTCTTCGTCTGTCTTCTCTTCTTTCCCTTTCTCTTCACCTGGTTCCTCATCCTTCATTTTCAAGGATCCACTGTCCAGCTTGGAAACAGACTGACCAACATGCTTATCTAAATCAACATTCAGAAACTCAAACACAGGTGTGAGAATCATACCATAGGGTAGCTTTTTCGGGTTGTTCTGCAGTTTGTCAAACACAATGTGACATAGATTGAGAGGTTTCTTCTCAACTATGTGCCACATAATGCATAGTTCCACTTGATTCACATACGTTAGTGAGGCGCTCTTAGGATAGATATAATGTACAATGATCTTGTACAACCATTTCATGCTTTCTGTCAAGTTGGAGCATTCTATTGAACCCTGTTTGTCTGCAGATACCTTTTTCATTATCTTTTTCACAAAGTCTTCCTTCTTATAATCACTAACCCTAGATACATCTTTGATTTTGGTCACTCTGGACCCAGCATTAGGTATATTAAAAATTCTTCCAAAATCATCATACGAAATTACCCTGGTTTCACCCTGAAGTTTCACAGAGATCTCCTCTGTCCCACTGACTTTCAACGAGCCATAAAACTCCTTAACTAGGTTCTCATAACATAGCATATTTAAAGACAAAAACTTCATCCAGCCTTGGAACTCAAAAAGTTCCTTAAAGTTAAACTCATTACCACCAAAAAATTTCCAATCAATCACATAGGAGCGCATAAGAGGGTAAGTTGAGAGAATCGACTTACCTTTGTCATGAGCTTTCACTCCCTGTTTCTGTGAGGTACCCGTTTCAATTTTTCTTTTCTTAGTTTTCTCTTCAGCCTTTTTCTCCTTTGACTCCTTCTGTTCGTATTTCTTAGAGAGCTTCTTCAGAAGTTGAAGCTCTTGCTCGGTAAGAGAGTCTGAAGAGGAGTTTGAACTGGATTCGCCCATTGATATGGATTTCGAACCTCAAAAGTAACTTAGGGTTTCAGTTTTGCAAAGAGAAGATGAAGAGTACATTAAGCAGTTAACACAAAATATAGACGCTTAAGTGGCGGAAGAAAGAAATAAAGAACAGTTTTTATATGAAATTTAAAACGACAAATAAGATAAACGAGACAAAAAAAAAATAAAAAAAGGAAATAAAACAAAACAAACAAAATAAAATAAACCCTAAAACCGCCAAAGCACTAAAGACACGAAAACATAATAAAGACAAACACAATAAAATAACTGTTTTAGTCTAAAGCAAGATTTTGATAATGACTTTTAGAAAGTCATAAAAAAACGTGCATTTTTAGACAAAAATCAGTTTTCACAAAAAAAAATAAAACAAAGCAAATCTTCTATTCTCGAAATTAGAAAGCAGTTTAGAACATACTTACAGAGTTCTAAAGTTATGAGTTTAGAACTAGCATACCAAGTTCTCTTCTAATTGCGCAGAATTGACTTTCATTCAAAGGTTTTGTAAAAATATCTGCCAATTGTTTTTCAGTGGGAATGAACTCAATCACAATATCACCTTTTTGTACATGATCACGTATGAAGTGATGTCTGAGTTCTATATGCTTGGTTCTAGAATGCTGAACTGGATTTTTGGATAAATTGATGGCGCTTATGTTGTCACATTTGATAGGCACTGTTTCTAATTTTAGTCCATAGTCTGCCAACTATTGTTTGATCCATAGAACTTGTGCAACACAACTTCCAGCAGCAACATATTCTGCTTCTGTAGTAGAAAGAGCAACCGATGTCTATTTCTTGCTAAACCATGATACAAGGGCGCTACCCAGAAATTGACAAGTCCCAGACGTGCTTTTTCTATCTATTCTGCTTCCTGCAAAATCAGAATCACTATACCCAACAAGATCAAATGTATCATCTTTAGAATACCACAGACCCAGATTAGAAGTTCCACAAAGATATCTTAGTATTCTTTTTACAGCAATTAAATGAGATTCTTTGGGACACGATTGAAATCTAGCACATAGACAAACACTGAAGTGTATGTCTGGTCTGCTTGCCATTAGATATAGCAAAGAACCAATCATACTTCTAAACAACTTGATATCCACGTCCTTGCCTTTTTCATCTTTTTCTAATTTTGACGATGGACTCATTGGAGTACTACATACCTTGGCATTTTCCATTTTGAATCGTTTCAACAACTCTCTAGTATACTTTCCTTGATTAATGAAAATTCCATTCTCACATTGTTTGATTTGAAGTCCAAGGAAGAAGTTTAACTCTCCCATCATACTCATTTCGAACTCACCCTGCATAATCTTAGAAAATTCCTTGCAAAGAAGGTCGTTAGTAGAACCAAAGATTATGCCATCAACATAAATTTGTACAACTAGAATATCATGTGCTTTATTTTTAATAAATAGTGTTGTATCAACTTTTCCTCTTGAAAAACCATTTTCTAATAGAAACTTACTCAATCTTTCATACCAAGCTCTAGGAGCTTGCTTTAAACCATAAAGAGCTTTAGTAAGTTTGTAAACATGATTAGGTTTATCAAAAATTTCAAAGCCAGGAGGTTGTTCTACATACACTTCTTCATTTAGAAAACCGTTTAGGAAAGCACTTCTCACATCCATTTGATACAACATGAAGTTTTTAAAACATGCAAATGCACAAAGCATTCTAATGGCCTCAAGTCTAGCAACCGGAGCAAAAGTTTCATCAAAATCGATGCCTTCTTCTTGGTTGTACCCTTGAGCCACTAATCTTGCTTTATTTCTCACAACATTACCATGTTCATCAAGCTTATTTCTAAACACCCATTTTGTTCCAATAACAGAATGGTTTTTAGGTCTAGAAACAAGTTTCCAAACTTGGTTTATCTCAAATTGATTTAGCTCTTCTTGCATAGCAAGAATCCAACTTTCATCATTTTGAGCATCTTCTAAATTTTTAGGTTCTAATTGAGAAACGAAAGCAACATTACCAAAATATCTTCTAAGTTGAGCTCTAGTCATCATCCTTTCTGAGGGATTGTCCATAATATCTTCTTGGGGATGATACTTATGAAATCGCCATTCTTTTGGTAATTGAGAATCTTCATTTTCTGTTTCTGGCATTTGACTTTCAACAATGTTCCGATCTTCATGTTCTAATTTCGGTTCAGCCTGACTATTGATGTTCCGATTGCTTTCTGGCTGTTCTAGTTGTTCTGATTGCTCATTCTGCTTTTCAGGATTAGAATCTACAGCATCATCACTTTCTAATGTTCTAGAAGTAGAGTCAGTTTCATCAAACACAACATGAATAGATTCTTCTACAACTAGAGTCTTTTTATTAAAAATTCTAAATGCTTTACTGTTATTAGAATATCCCAGAAAAATCCCTTCATAAGATTTTGCATCAAATTTAGCAAGATGATTTTTCTTGTTATCTAGAATAAAGCATTTGCACCCGAAGATATGAAAATAACCAACATTTGGTTTTCTACCTTTGTATAGCTCATATGGAGTCTTTTTAAGTTTAGATCTTACCAAAGCCCTGTTTAGAATATAAAAAGCAGTGTTAACTGCTTCTGCCCAGAAATACTTTGGTAAATTAGAATCACTTAGCATGGTTCTAGCCATTTCTTGAAGTGTTCTATTCTTGCGTTCCACCACTCCATTTTGTTGAGGTGTTCTAGGTGCTGAAAAGTTATGGAAGATTCCTGTTTCATTGCAAAAAGCATTGAATTTCTGATTTTCAAATTCTCCTCCATGATCACTTCTAATTGCCGTGATGTTGTAGCCTTTTTCATTTTGTATTTTCTTGCACAAATGAACAAACATGTCATATGACTCATCCTTATTTCTAAGGAAGAGTGTCCAGGTGAATCTTGAGTAATCATCTACAATAACAAAAGCATAGAATTTTCCTCCAAGACTAGAAGGAGTAATTGGACCAAATAAATCAAGGTGCAGCAATTCTAATGGTCTAGAAGTAGAAACCATGTCCTTAGATTTGAAAGATGTTCTGGTTTGTTTGCCCATTTGACAAGCATCACAAATGTGATCTTTTTCAAATTTCAACTTTGGCAAACCACGAACTAAGTCTTTCTTAGATAATTTAGAAATAAGGAACATGCTTGCATGTCCAAGTCTTCTATGCCATAACCAACTAGAATTATCAATAGAAACTAAGCATATATCTTGGTTATGCATATCAGAGAGATCTACAAGGTATATATTTCCAAACCTTTTTCCAACGAATAAGGTTTTGTTATCTTGCATGTTCTGAACTTCACAATGAGAAGGTTCAAAGATCACTCTTCTATTTTTATCACAAATCTGACTTACACTTAACAAGTTATAATGTAATCCTTCTACTAAGCATACATCTTCTATTGAAGGATTAGAACCTACCACACCAATACCAACTATTTTACCTTTTGCTTTGTCTCCAAAGCTTACCGTACCTCCCTTTTTCTTTTCTAATCTGGTGAACTTCTTTTTGTCACCAGTCATATGCCTAGAGCAAGCGCTGTCCATGTACCACATCTCTCTTTTCAGCTCGCTTCTTAGGCACACCTGAAAAGATCAAGCAGATTTAGGTACCCAACTCATATTGGGTCCTGGAGGATTAGTGGTAACAGGTGCACTATGATTCTTCTTTTTGTTGGAACTTTGATGTTCTAAAGTCACAACATTAGAAACAGCATTTTTCTGATTAGAAACACGATTCAGTTTAGAAATGCTATTAGAACTTGTTTTCTCTTTAGAAAAAGATTCTGAAATTGACTTTAGAATTCTAATCTCAGTTTTCAAAGATTCATTTTCAGAATTTAGATTTTTGCATTTTTCTTCAGGATGTGTCAAATTTTCAGAAAATCGATTATTGCAACTTTTAAGATCTTTGATTTCAATAATAAGATCTTTGCATGTAACTTCTTGATAAAAAGCATCTTTTAAATGATTACTCTCAGATTTTAATTTTCTGAAATCTTTCTTTAAAACTTTATGCTTTCTAACAAGTTTTTCAAACTCATTGCAAAGATTATTGTAAGTATTTAGAAGATCACTTTCTGATTCGGGTTCAGAAATACTTACAGTGCTTTCATCATTCTCATGGATCGTTGCATTTGTTTCGTTGATTCCAGCTTTCTGTGTTGAAGTCAGAGTACTGATTTCTTTGGAGTCAGAATCGATGGTAGCCATTAAATAGATATTAGCAATCTCTTCTTGATCATCAAGGCTTTCAGGATTAGAATCATCTGAATCACTCCAAGCAGCTATGAAAGCCTGCTTCAGCTTCTCTTTCGTTGACTTCTTTTTCAATTTAGGACAATTAGGCTTGATATGTCCAGGTTTGTTGCATTCATAACAAACCACTTCAGAAGGTTCTTTCTTAGGCAAGTTACTATTTTTGAATGGAACGTTCTTCTTGTTGAGCTTTTTCTGTGGCCTTCCACCCTTTCTATAGAACTTTTTAAATCTTCTAGCAACAAGTGCTAAATCATCACTATCAAGATCAGAAGAGCTTTCTTCACTAGAATCTACCCTCAAAGCCAGTCCTTTCTTTTTCTTATCTTCTGTTGTTAATGAAGATTTCATTTCTTCTGAAACTAGAGCTCCTATAAGATAATCATAAGTGACAGGAGTCTCTTTGTAATTCATGACAGTTCCTATAGAATCCCATTTTCTAGGTAGAATTCTAAGGATTTTCTTAACAAGCTCATCTTCTGAAATTTCCTTTCCGAGAGTTCTTAAAGGATTAACTATATTGGTAAATCTTGAATTTAGTTCTGCAATAGTTTCCCCTTCTCTCATACTGAACATTTCATATTCTCTCCAAAGGATGTTTATTCTGGATTCTTTTACTCTATCTGTACCCTCATAGGTTACTTTAAGTTTTTGCCATACCTCTGTTGCAGATTTACATCCAGACACTTTGTTGTATTCAGTTGCATCTAAAGCACAATGAAGAATATTAATGGCTTTTGCATTTACAGCAATGTCATTCCAATCAGCATCGGTATATTCTTCTTTTGATTTTCTAACTAGCTCATCTCCTACAGTTTTCATGGGAATACGAGGACTAGTGATAACATTTCTCCAGCAGTTTATATCAACTGATTTCATGAAATTCTCCATTCTAGTTTTCCAGTAAGAGTAATTAGACCCATTGAACAAAGGAGGTCTAGAAACAGATTGTCCTTCTAAAGAAGAAAGAGGAATTGTGGTTGCCATGGGATCTTATCTCTTAAGCGGTTAAGCTTAGGTAAGTCAAGAGCCAAGGCTCTGATACCAGATTGTGGGTCCCGAATATATATGGCACAACCCAAGAGGGGGGGGTGAATTGGGTTTTCTAAAAACTGAAATAAATTTTAGAAATTCTAAAGAAGAATTAGAATCTTAAGCACAGCGGAAAAACACACAGAGCTTTGTGAGAATAGAATATGGATTAGAATATCCTCACAATGTTCTAATTATAAAAGATAGAAAGTCTGTGCGAAGTGCAGTTATTGATTAGAACAGCTTCTCACTGACTTATATACTATCAGAACTTCTTTATGAAGGAAAGTTATAGAAATTAGAACTTCCTCATAAAGTATTTAGAAAATCATATAAGGTTATGTGAAAGAAAGTTATTGAATTCAAAACTTCTTCACAGAGCCTTAATCAAATATCAGAATAACTTTATGATGAAGAGCTATCAAGATTAGAACGTCTTCATAAAGTTTAGAACATTAACTAGAAACCCAATCAGTGAAATATACTGGGAATAGAGCAACAGTTAGAACAATGTATATTCACTTTATTAGAATACCAGAGTTCTAATGTTCAGAAAAGATAAAGCTTATTATCGTTTTAGAACATCTGAATCATTAACAGTTTTAGCGTTTCTAAAAATAAACAGAAGTGAAATAAAGATAGTATCAAGCAAACTTCAGAAATTAGAAAAGATCAACACAGAGATTTATAGTGGTTCAGCACTAACTCGCCTACATCCACTTCCCAAGACGCATCTTGAGATCCTCAACTATGTTATCTCTTTTCAAGGGTAAGAGACAAACCAACAGTACAAGGCAAATAGATCAACACCTAGATCTACCCTTTTGTCCCACTAGATTTTCCAAAGGTTCTAGTAAACCTCAACCCTTTTCTGTTTTTGGCAGAGTACAGAAAACTCAATTCAAGACATTACTATCCCACACATGGAGAAGGTCTCTTGATAACCTCTATCACAATAGCTTCTAACCTGAGCTATTATACACAAAAGTTTAACAAATAAAGAGCCTGTCTACTATAGAATACAGATTCTAAATAGACAGAGAGAAACGCCTATATAAGCACTGGAAAAACAGTTTTATCAGATTAGAAGGTCGATTAGAACACAGAACTGTTTTTCAAAATGTAACTGTAAAAATTCTTTTCTTCTTTAAATATGAAAACGTTAAGGTATAGAGATGAAAAGAAAATGGGGGTAGAGTAAGTTTTGAGAGAAAAAGATTCGTTCAATGAGAGAGAGTGCTCTTAAAACAATTACTCTTACTTCACCCAAAATTTCAAGGCGTGAATGATCCTTTATATAGGAAACAAAGGAGCTGTCACCTTTTGGAAAGAGATCAGAATATCTTCTTTCCTTATTTTAGAAGATGAGAAAATCTTTGTTACCAAAAATTGTTTTATCCCTTTTTGGTAAGAGAATAAAACCCGATTTTCATTTTCCTTTAGAAAAGATTTTCGACAGCATTTATTTTGGAAAAAATTGTTTGCGGAAAAGATGTTCTTACCAAAACCGAAAGAGATTTTCCTTCATATTTAAGGTAAGTGAATAACTTTAAAACAATATATTTCCGAAAAGATGAAAGATTTTATTACCAAAAACATTAGAGAGGAAATCTCTTTAGTTTTTAGGAAAATAAATCTTTTCGATTTAAAGGAATATTTTTCGAAAATAAAATAAAGGAATTTATTTTAAAAAAAAATCTAATTTCTGAAAATACTATTGAGAGAGAAAAAGATTTTTGTGCTCATATGTAACCTTTCTCTCTATCCTACAAAGTTTCCTAAATGCCTAGATTACTAGGATCTTCGAAATCTTCACTCTCAATGTAGGACTTGCCTTGTATAATTTCTTTCCAAAGAAATTCTGCATAAAATAAAATTAGCACAAATAGTATAATTTAAATTTATTCGTTTTGTAATAATCATCAAAATCCGAGATAAGCATTTTGACCCTTGAGCCAACACATACCTTGTAGTTCAAAAAAATGCTCATCAGGAAATAATTCCTGCAAAGGAATTGGATCCTCTTGTATTACTAACCTGCTTAAATGATTTGCTACCAAATTTTCAGCACCTTTCTTATCTTTAATTTGAAGATCAAATTCTTGCAAAAGAAGAATCCATCTAATTAACCTTGGCTTTGCTTCCTTCGTTGCTAAGAGAAACTTTAAAGCTGCATGATCAGAAAACACAATCACTTTAGAACCAAGCAAATATGACCGAAATTTATCTAAAGCAAAAACAATAGCTAAAAACTCTTTTTCAGTCGTGGAATAATTGCGCTGTGCTGAATTTAATGTCCTGGATGCATAATAAATCACATGAAAAAGCTTTTCCACACGCTGCCCTTAAACAGCTCCCACTGCATAATTACTTGCATCACACATTATTTCAAATGGTTTAGTCCAGTTAGGAGCCTGAATAATAGGAGGTGATGATAATATTAACTTTAGCTTGTTAAAAGCCTTCTTGCATTCTTCACCAAACTCAAATTTAACATCTTGTTGCAAGAGCCTAGATAAAGGTATTGCTATCTTAGAAAAATCCTTGATAAACCTTCGGTAGAAACCTGCATGACCAAGAAAAGAGCGCAATTCCCTCACAGTTGTGGGGTAAGGTAAATTCACAATTAAATCAATCTTTGACTTATCTACCTCAATACCCGTATTAGAAACAACATGCCCCAAAACAATTCCTTGTTCTACCATAAAATGACACTTTTCATAATTCAAAACAAGATTTTTTTCAATGCATCTCTCAAGAACAGAAGATAAATTATGCATCAAATGAATCTCCATACACAGTAAAATCATCCATGAACACCTCAATGCAATTATCAATAAAATCTGAGAACATGCTAACCATACATCTCTAAAATGTTACAGGTGCATTACAAAGTCCGAATGGCATTCTTCTAAACGCAAAAGTTCCAAAAGGACAAGTGAATGTAGTCTTCTCTTGGTCCTCTGGTGCTATCACAACTTGATTAAATCCCGAAAAGCCATCAAGAAAACAGAAATAAAACTTACCTGCTAACCGCTCAAGCATCTGATCAAAGAATGGTAATGGAAAGTGGTCCTTCCTTGTTGAAGAATTTAACTTGCGGTAATCTATGCACATACACCATCCACTTTGAATCCTTGTTGGAACAAGCTCATTATCTTGATTTGCTACAACAGTGACACCTGATTTCTTTGGCACAACTTGAACCGGACTTACCCATTTACTGTCTGAAATTGGGTAAATCACCCCAGCATCCAATAGCTTCAAGATTTCCTTCTTCACAACTTCCATTATTTGTGGGTTCAACCTCCTTTGAGCCTCTCTACTTGGTTTAGCATCATCTTCTAACAAAATCCTATGCATACACACCGATGGACTTATGCCTTTGATATCAGCTAATGTCCAACCAATAGCTTCTTTATGCATCCTCAAAACTCTTATCAATCTTTCTTCTTGAATCTTTGTTAACTTACTTGAAATGATAACCGGAAGTGTCTCTTTATGTCCCAAGTAAATATACTTAAAATGCTCAGGCAACGGTTTGAGTTCAAGAACTGGTGCATCTAAAATAGAAGGCAATAGTTTTGTGTGAGGAGGTAAATCAATCTTAGAAACTCCATACCTTTTTGGAACTACTGATAATGACTGTAATGCCATTACTGCATCTTGAACCTCTACACTTAGTGGCTGATTGGTATTATCTTCATGAATTCCTTGACTAATCACCACTTCTAACTCATCCTCATTGCTTAACTCAAAGACATCCTGCACAAATGTATCAATTACATCAATAGAAAAAATAGAATGATCATCAGTAGGATGCTTCATGGCATCAAAAATATTAAATTTAACAACTTCTCCATCAAACTCCATGGTTAAAGTGCCACCATCCACATTAATCTTTGTCTTGGCAGTTTTTAAGAAAGGTCTTCCGAATAAAATCAAAGCAGAATTTGATGTGGGAACAGCATTCCCCATATCCAAAATGTAAAAATCTGCTGGAAAAATTAATTGTCCAACCTGCACTAAAACATCCTCAACTACTCCCACAGGGTAAGCATTAGAACGATCAGCCAATTGAATAATAACACTGGTTTCCTTCAAAGTGTTCAAATTCAAAGTTTGAAAAACTGAATATGACATAACATTAATAGATGCTCCTAAATCTGCCATTGCTCGTTCAAATTTAGAATCACCTATTCTATATGGGATAGAAAACGAACCTGGATCTTTACACTTAGGGGGTAATTTCCGTTGAATAAACGCTGACACATTTTCTCCGACACTAACTTTTTCATTATTCCTCAACTTGCGCCTTGTAGTACACAATTCTTTAAGGAATTTTGCATACTTGGGGATTTGTTTGATCGCCTCAAGTAAAGGTATATTAACCTCTACTTTTCTGAAAGTCTCCAAAATCTCTTGTTCTTGTTCTTATTTCTTTGTCTTGGCCAACCGACTAGGAAATGGAGGAACATAATTATTAGCATCATTAGCTTTAAGTTTAGAATTTACCTCAACTTCAGAAACCTCACAATCCTTTGCACCCTGCTGCTTCTTTTTCCTTGACTCGTGTACAACTTGATTATCAACTTCTTTCCCACTTCGTAATAGTATAACACTTGCATTTTCTCTGGGGTTTATCACTGTTTGTGATGGAAGCTTACCGGAACCTTGAGCTTCAAGTTTACCCACAGATGAAGCTAACTGACCAATTTGCTTTTCTATGTTCTGAATGCTATTCCTAGTCTCTTATTGAAATTGTTGTGTATTATGAGCTAAA
This sequence comes from Jatropha curcas, assembly GCF_041381405.1. Taxonomy (NCBI): domain Eukaryota; kingdom Viridiplantae; phylum Streptophyta; class Magnoliopsida; order Malpighiales; family Euphorbiaceae; genus Jatropha; species Jatropha curcas. The sequence continues at coordinate 21,306,084 of NC_143157.1, forward strand.
GCCTTAACAATTTCATCAAGTGACATACCTTGATTTTGGGAAGAGGAAGGCAATTGAATTACTTGTGGTCTTTGCTGCAGGTATCGATTTTGTACCGGTTGATTCCCATAGCTCAAATTTGGATGGTCTCGCCATCCTAGATTATAAGAGTTAGAATAGGGGTCATACCTGCGTTGTTGCTGTCCAAAATTACCTACTGCATTGGCATGCTGCACTAATTCATCCTCTTGGAGTGTAGGACACATATCAGTAGCATGACCCGAAGTAGAACAAATTCCACATGCCTTAATAGTTTGAATATTCCCTACAGCCAATTGTCTCACTAAAGAAGTTAAATCAGAAATTTGTCTCTCAAGATTAGATGTACTTACCTCATTAACCTTTTTAGGTGTGTGATCCATTCTGATTCCAAACTGTTGAGAATTTGCTGCCATGTTAGCAATTAGCCTCCTTGCATCTTCTGGTGTTTTGTCAACCAAAGCCCCTCCACTAGTAGCATCTATCATGCTACAGTCCATTGGTAGAAGTCCTTCATAGAAATATTGGATCAAAAGTTGTTCACTAATTTGATGATGAGGGCAGCTTGCACAAAGCTTTTTGAACCGTTCCCAATACTCATACAAACTCTCTTCATTGTATTGTCGAATGCCACAAATTTCTTTTCTTATGTTGGCAGCCCTTGAAGCAGGAAAGTACTTCTCTAGAAACATTCGCTTCATCTCATTCCATGAGTTCATAGATCCAGAAGGAAGGTAATACAACCAATCCTTAGCTTTGTCTTCCAATGAGAAAGGAAAAGCTCGAAGCTTAATTTGCTCCTCTGAAACTCCCTGAGGTTTCATGCTGGAACACACCATGTGAAACTCTTTTAAATGCTTATGTGGATCTTCGCCTGAAAGACCATGGAACTTAGGCACAAATGGATTAGTCCAGATTTTAATTCAAAAGCAACATCTAAAGTAGGAAATTGAATGCACAAAGGTTGCTGATTTAGGTCAGGTGTAGCCAATTCTTTCAAGGTTCTGGCAGCCATGGTATCAATTTCAGAATCTGAATCTGAAATTGATTCCCTCGGAGAATTATTTGAACTATTAGTAATCGTCCGTTCAGATGAGGCTTGACTCAAATTAGCTTGTTTAGCTAATTTTCTCAAACGTTTAGTTGTTTTTTCTACTTCAGGATCAAAAAGAATTTCACCAGATTGAGAACTTCTTGTCATAAACCAAATGACTTCAATTCTCCTTCAATTCTACAAATTTTACCACAAACCTGAAACCACAACACTACACAAAGGTAAGAAAACTATTTTAACAAAATAAAAACACCAAATATAATAATCTTTCAGTCCCCGGCAACGGCGCCAAAATTTTAATGGTTGTCGATTCCACCGAAAATTAATTACTGAATTTTAATTGCTTAAGTGGTAAATTCAGGTCGAACCCTAGAGACAGAAATCTTAAATGTTGTGATATTTTGTAAAGAGAAAAAGGGGGGTTGGCTTTTGAAAATTCACTTAGAGAAATCAAAATAAAATTGACTATTAAACTTAAATTGAAACTCAATCTAATAAACATTCAATTGAAGGCAATTTATAATCCAATGTATAAATGATCACAGATAAATTTTGAATGAATTACCCTTTGAATACTTAACTGAAACTTACCAACATGCATGATAAATTCCCTGACTTCCCTATTACAGTTAATTTGAGCCCAGCACCCTTATTAACTCTAATTATTAAATGAGCAGGTATTAAGCAATCCTTTTCAATCTAATAAAAGCAGTAAGGACAGGAAGCAGTTAAATTTGAAAAATAATTTAAAAAGCATAAATTATTTAATTCAACTCTATTGTTTCTTTAGATTATTACCGAAAACTTGGAACATAATCAGTAAAACCTAATTGCTACTAACACTCAATCTTTCACAACAATTACAGATTATGAAGATGAAATAGCACTTAATCCTACCAAATAATTAACTAATAGGCCTTTTTAGCAAATCACCCAATAGAATTAACACCTTAATTATAAGAAACAACAGATATTCAAAGAACAATTATTTAAATAAAGAACAAGTCTCACAATTATACATATGGAAATTAAATGCCTCGAACTGAACTAAGAAATTAGTCACTCATATTCATGCCTTTCAATCACTAAAACAAAAGAAAACGAAACAAACTCTCAAATTAGATGGTGAACTATGTGGGAAGAAAAACGTGCCTTTGCTGCTCCAGAATTGCAACTATATATAGCCTCTCAAAAGACCCAAAGAATCTCCAATCACTTGGGAAAAAAAAGAGTCAACAGAAATCTTTATTATTCTGATTTCTCTCCCATTTTGCAGCAACTTCCTTTTCGAATCTGATTCTAACTTCTTCAACAAACTTGTAGATCTCCTTCTCATCTTTCTAACGAACTAAGGCTCGCCCAAAACGGACACTCACAGTAGAAGATATGACCTAAAAACCAGATCAGGTTGAAGCAGATATTTCTGCTTAAAACGTGATCTTTTATGGCGTTTTTGACAATCAAAACGACCTCATTTCATTTAGTTGTCTTCACAGCAACTATAGGACCATCTTCTAAGATTCAAATGAGCCTGGGCTAAGCTAATTTTAGCTTTTGGAGCTCCAGATATGTCTTAAAAAATAAAACCCATTCATGCATGTTCATTCATGACATTTGTTCTAGATTCAGAGCTCTTTTTGATGAATTTCAAGGCTGAATTGAATCTTGCCTCCTCTTAGAAATTTGTAGAGCTCCTTTCTATCTTTCCAACGAATCACAAATCAATCAATTTTAACATCTATACATTCAGTTATGCTGAAGAAGCAAACAATGGTTAAAATATTAACAATGCTGAAAATTCCTCAATTAAAAGGTATTATTCAAAAAAATAACTTAGATCATGTCTAATTGATAAAAATTGTTCAACCAACTGATTTAAGCTTGAAAACAACTCAAAAATACCAAAAATATTAAGAATAAAAGTGACAATTTATGCACATATCAAAACGTTATATCATCTCCAAATAAACCCACAATTTTACCTATAACCATAAAAGAAACAAGAGTATACTTTTTTCTTTTTTATTATATATATTTATTTATTTAAAAAATAATTTTTATAAATTACATCCAATTAAATAATAAAATCTATTTTTTTTTCTTCATTACAAGTATCCCGAGCCCACTGAGCTAAAACTAAATCTTGCTCACATTGGGTCGATCCAAGAAGATTGCTCCCAGTGAGTATTTGCTTTATCCATGAGGATTAAATCATCGACCTTACCTAAAGGAGAAAGGTGTTGAACTACTCATCCAAACACTTGTTGATATGAAATGTAATTTTTGAATTGGCTACGTGAAACACCCTTAATTTTTATTTTCGAAACTTTTGAATTTTTATTAAATCAAAAATCTAAATTTTTGACTGTCTGGACTGCAAATACTGTTTAATTCTAATTCGAGCCCAAGTTTACAGAGTTGGGCTCAAGCCCAAATCATATTATTAAATATTTGCCGAGTGGAGAATCTTTAGAAATTTTTAAGAGTAACTATGGAGCACTAATTATTAATTTATTAAAAATGTATATGTATATATGTGTGATTACTATATAAATTAATTATTCTAAAAATCTATTATTGTTATTATTATTATTATTTAGTAAATTGAGGAAATGTTCTAGAACCTAACTAAAAGAATCAAAATAAATCAAATCGGATTAGAAAACCTGCAAACCGAGCCACAAATCGAGCCAAATCATTGAATCAGACCAAACCAGTTCGAATCGAATCGGAATGATCTAGAAACCGACATAATTTCTTTTTCTTCCTCTCTTCTTCTTCTTTCTTCGTTCAGCGGGAGCGGCAGCACTGGCCCTCCTCCCTCAGCCGTTTTCGGCCACCATCCGATGCAAGGGAGGTGGCGATCGGCTTCCCTAGAGTCACCGGTTCGTTTCCCAGCCTTCCCTCGCCCCGATTGGACCTTCAGCGACGCAATTGAAGCTGTCTCCACTAACCGCACCTGCTCTTCGATTTTCCGGTGAAGTCTAGCTATTCCAGCGATGAGAGACTTTAAGGAGAGTCTCAGACGACTCCATTCCTCCACGCGATCACTTTCCTTCAAACAAATCCGGTGATGGAGCATGTAGGAAGAAACCGCAAGAGCGGCGGTGAAAGGGGTGAATGTCGGGCTCATTTCAGGCACCTAGAAAATCGATCTCGCAAAACGAATGCCAAAAATGGACTCCTGGGGAAGAATTGAGCCAGATGGCGTGGAGAGCGTTCGGTTCAGAGCAGCCACGACTTTCCGGCCATTGTGCACGGCGGCTGGTGGCGGCGGTCTGATGACTGGCCGGTGACACCCCGGCGAGGACCCGAGAGACAGAATTCTCTTCTCTCCGCGCTGATCATGGAATCGTCACCCGATTCTCAATTGGTACGCTCTAAGACTAAATTCTCAATTATTGTATATAAGGAATTAATTAATTAATTAATTTAATTGAATAATAAAGTAAATTAAATAGAATTTGAATGAATAATCAATCAAATATAATTTTGCTAAGAATCAGTCGGTATAATGTAAATGCAAATTAGTTCTGCATATTGTTATATATATTTCATGAACATTAGTTACAACTAGAAGGCTCGGTATTAAGATAAGAATTCCTAGCTAATATTTACGTAAGCTAATTTAGGAATTTTAATAAATATTGGTAGGGGAGAGTTATAATTTAAGGCTTAGACAAATAAATAGTTTTAAGCAATTAATAATATCATTGAATCATGCTTGGAGGTTAATATAGTTTGTTAAAGAGTTAATTTGGAACTATTAAGTGTATATATGTGAGTTTGGTGGATGATACATATAGTTTGAAGTAGATGGGTTGGTTGAATTGATTGCTCGACGGATGGGCTTTGATATTATATTGTTGAATGGTGGTTTAGCCAAATTTTAGGGGAGGTGCTGCTGAAATTTCGATAGAACATAGACCAGTTTTAATTAATAACATAATTAATAAGTTTATTTAGATTAATTCTATAACTTAATACATAATAAATAGAGTGCTCTAATTATTTATTTATTATCATTATTATTCATTTAATTATTCAATTATTCATTTATTTTCATTGTTATTGTTTATTATTATCGTTTATTTTATCATTGTTGTTTATTTTTAATAGTATTTATTTAATTATTTAATTGCATTTGAGAATGGATGTCTAATTGTGCATTGCATTACGATGTTCAACTGATCAATATGTCTGCATCTAATTTCAATGTTTGATTAATTGTGTTGTGATAATGCTATGCTTTGTTTGTGTGGAGTTGAGATGAAGTGGGTCACCATGGGTTTGTGAGACCGTTACCGTTAGCCGGGTAAATGGGAGATCGGCGCCCCCGTGTGCACCTATCGTTATCGTTACCATTAACCACAGGATGGCCGCTTGTTGTTGCGCACCTAATAATCTAGATTTGACTGCAGCCCGCAGGGTGGCCTCCTGTTGTGTGCGCTTGATGATCTAGATTGGATGGAGACCACTGAGTTGCCTCCTGTTGGTATATATATATATATATATAGAGAGAGAGAGAGAGAGAGAGACTGGAAAAACAATGAGAGGGCTGGTCAAGTGAGGATTAGACCGGTCAGCCATGTATAGGGGATTGGCTCCCAGGTGCACACGTTATGAGAGGATGGGCCATGTGGGAGGATGGCTCATCGGGGGATTCGGTGACGCCACTGACCAATTTCCACGTGATGTGATTATGTGAAGATGTTAATAATTGTGAGTGCTGGTAATATGCCATTTGTGTGACTGGCTGCGTGAGCATATAACTAGTCGGATGACTAGATTGATATATTTATACATTTGTGTTAATGCGTGTGTTGTGCAATAAGTATTACTTCTTAAAACGCTCACATATCTTGTTTAATTTTTCAGGAAGTAAGTTTCTCTTTAATTCGGTTAAGTTATGTTCCTTTGCCGCAGGGCTAGAAGAAAATTTTCCGAATTTCATAATTATTTTACTATGTAATTACATATATAAAAAGCTATGTATAGCAAATAGTTAGTGACTCCGCAGTTGTAGAATTTGTGTACAATTAGTTGTGTATTAACATAGACGATATAATTATGTGAGCTCATATTAAAAATGTGATGTATTGTTAATTAAGCCCGAACTATGAAATATTGTATCTGATAAATTTGGGCCGAGATTTAATAAAATCTTGAGGTTTATTTTCCTATAAATATGGGCTGAATGTTTAAAATTATATTGAGATAGTAAATTTTTAGTGTTCAAGCTTATTACGGGCCTTGGGAGCCTTAAGTTTACCTGGGCCCTAGTGCCGGTCCGGCCCATAGAATCGGGTCGTGACACTACGACTGAAGTTATTTTAGAATATTCTATATTTCATTGAAGGCAATATCAGAAATCTTATTATTCTCACATCCACATATAGTATAGAAGATAGATTATAGATTATAGATTATAGATATTATATACACACTAATGTGACCATAATTTATAATAAAATGATAATATGATATAATTTCTAATTTGAGTTATAGAAATAATTTCTAATTTAGATATTAATAAAAATAAAGTATTATCTTGTAAATTTAAATAGCCTTATTCAGGAAATATACAACAAGAATTCTTTTATAAGAAGAATGACAGGAATATAATAGGAATTACACAACATTATTATGTATAACTAATCAATAAATGAAATGTTTCTTCTCCTATAACGTGAAAATCATTAAAATTTGAAAATTTTGATAGTTTATGCACGTCCATATTACTATTTCAATTATCCATCAAAATATTAAATATTAAATTGATAATGATTTTTTGAAGAAAATTAAAGATTAATATTTTAAATATATAAAGCTCCTCTAATACTATTATTAGAAAATTATTTTTATTCTTTTATTAGTTCAATCAATAAAATATAGGATTTGATACTTAACCCAAGAATAAGAAAATTTATATAAATTTATATTTTATGACTTTTTTTTTTTGTCTAAATTGACTCAAATTAAAACTTCAAAGATAAAAAACTAATACAAGCTAATTTTAATTTTAGTATATAAATTGTCCATTTTCATTTGAAAAATATTATATATCTAATAGATTAATATTAAAAGACTCTTTTTCATATATTCACATTAAAAAACTTTAGTTGATATATTAAATTGATAAAATATTAGTTTTTGAGTTGTAAAATTATACTGAGTAAATTAATTAAAAATAATACATACAACTCTAATTTTGACCGTTATTATATATTTAGATGTACATATCTAGCATAGATGTAAAAAAAAAAAAAAATTCTTATTGCCAATAGTATTTCATGCAATTAGTTTAACTACTTATGAATATAAATTATCTTTGGTAATTATTTATGATGAAACTAATTGCATTAATAATTATTTATATTGATTGTTATTATTATTTTTTAAAATTATTATAGGTTGACATTAAATTTATATTGTTAAAATACTTATAATGAAGTTGCGTAAACTAAGACAAAACCAAACCTATATGGATTTCCAACATTATTTGGTTTAAAAAATATTTGTATTTGTGTGGTAATAAATATTTTGATGAAACTCTACTAGACGTAGCATTATCAAACTATAAAAATACTATTATAGTTTCTTATACAATTACATGCACATGATAATGTCATTATAATATGTAACACCCTCCGCCCAGTCCCGTGAGACCCGACGGCGGATGCCACATTCGGTGCCAGAGATACCGTCTTAACTTAACATATAAATCAAAAAATTAGATTATGAATTAGAAGTAATTGAGTATTCACAAGTTTAGCGAGTAATATTTTTTTTATTTTTTTATAGATCATCATTTCATTTCGTTTTCATCTCTTTCTTTTTTTTTTAAAATATATTTGGAAAACTCGTACAAAATACTGTAAAAATTTCCCTTTAAAACTGAGCTCGAACATGTGAATATAAAACACTCCTAATTAAACTCCAAACTCCCAACATCTCTAAATAATCATCATAACACAACAACACTTCTACATTTTCATAACTATATAAATCCTCAATAGCATTAATTTGAATATTCATCAATTACATTCATTATTATATCGTCTTAATAAACTAATCAAACCAACTATCTTAAAAAATTTTTTATATTAAATCACTTAATAAATCTTATGTTTATCCTCAAATATATATACACCAATATAATTGATAATTACATGCTTAAGTTAGAATTCAAATAACATAATCTCCGAAAATGTATTAATTATATATGCCATAATTCTTAATTACATAAATCTCAATCGACTACTACCACAATAGTCGCTTCTGCTCTGATGCTACTCTTCTAGTTTTCATGCAGCAACCACGGTCTTTAACCTGCGCGTGATAAAATCAACGCGCTGAGTATAAAACTCAATGGTGCTCATAATTTATATACTTACCTAAGTTGCGAGGGCAACTTACTTAAAATACAAATTTCATAAAATTATTTACAATCATAGAATCATTAAATTTCAACATACATTTACATTTATAGCAAAAAAAAAATCAAATAAACTCATATTTAATAACATAAATACTTAGTTCCTTATACCATAAATCCTTTACATAAACATTTAATCACCATAAATACTTTAGTTCTTTACATAGAGATATCAAATAAACTTATAATTGATAACACAAATAATACAATTCTTTCAAATCATAAATTCATTACTTGAACATTTATTATATCAATACACATACTATTTATTTTAAAACCATGTACCGAAATATATTAGAGCCCAAATCATGCATCAAATTTATACCAAGTATATTAGAGCCCAAAATCATTGTTTTCATTCTTAATTGATTACACTTCTCATAAAACCTGTTTTATTCTTTAGTCTTCTTGAAATCATAATATAAGCTTACTTTAAAACTTAAGTAATTCAAGAACACTTTATACGTAAACATAATTACTTAACATAGGAAATTTCTCATAAATTCATTTTTTTTTTTAAAAAACTTTTTTAAAGTCATAATGAAATTTATCATAAGTCATTTCCTATCATATAAAATCATACTTTCCTTATTCGACATTCAAAGCACATACACTTTAAGTACCTTTTTTTTTTTTTTTATAAACTCTAAACATATGAAAGTTATCAAAATAATCCTACTTATATCATATATATAGCATATCATAAAAAGAAATTAAGTAAGCCTTACCACCTTAGGGTGGTTCGGCCTCTTAATGAAAACCAAAGGGAGGAATTTCCTCCTTCAATCAAGTATGCTAACATCACTCTTATGCACCAATGTATCCATGTAAATATATCCATAACAACACTTTTCAAACTTATGTCTTATTTTTGTCAAATAAATCCTAAAATATACAAATAATCAAGAGAACCTCATCACACACGATTCTTACATACATTTATCCAAATAAACCTATGATTCAAGGCATAGGAATTTCCAACATTAAAATAACTTTGACATTTGCTAGGTTTTTAAGACATAACTTGAATTATAGATCTCCAAATTGAATGAAATTAGATTCATTAGAAAGATAAGACAAAATTCTACAAATTTTATGAAGGGACCATAGCTCAAATCAATTTGTAAGATAGTAAACAAAAGCTAGGAACACAAACTAACAGTCCAAATCCGATTCAGCAGAACCAAGTCCAATGTTTCTTTAATTCCTACTTATACAAACACTCAAATTAAACCAATCCAAAACCAAGGAAGTCTTAAGATATATGATAACAACTTTAATGAAAAACTTAGAACATAATCTTGCCATTATAATGGTCAAAATGGGCACTCAATTCAGAGATGCATGTGGCCCGATATAACAGAGTCAGTTTGAGTGTTTTAGCCATAAGTTGAGCTATATCTATCCAAATTGGACATAAAAGGATGGATTGGAAAGCTAAGAAGTAGACCTACAACTTTTAAGAAGGACTCAGACACAAATAGAGAATAGAAAGGATCGAAAAATTGTCCTTAATATCATCCAATAACACATTTTTCCCAAATTCAGCTTACTTTAACCATAAAAAGAACATGAAAGACAAAGATATAAGGTAGAGATTTCTACCATATACTAAATACTCATCAAACATTACCCAAGAGCATGTTATTACAACCAAAGTTCAACAAATCAATCATTTCATACAAAATCCCAAAAAATACACATGATAGCATATATGCACAAAATCAAAAATTAAAGTAAGGTAAGTGTGTTTATGAACACTAACCTAACCTTAAAAACAAGCTTGGATTAAAGTTTCCTAAGAATTAACTTTGCCTTACACCTTGGTAGAAGCTTTCCCCAACCTTTGGCACAAGTAGAGAATCTCCAATTTTCTTGAAATAATTCACCAAAAACCACTTTTCAACCTTAATTTTCTAGGATTTATTACTTAAATCAAGTTGGATGGAAAAAATTTGGTGGATTTAGCTAAGTAGGAAGTGGAGAAAAACAAAGAGAAGGAGGAGAGGATGTTCACGTTTAAGAGAAGAAGAAGAAAAAAAAAAAGTGGTTGCTCAATTATTGGAGTTGACCTTATAAAGTGATCAAAGAGGTCTTTTCCCACAATTGGATGGCTAAGATTAAGTCAATAGTAATCTCATCTAATGGCTAAAAATATTCTCCAATTAAATTCCTTCAAAATATTATTTTTCTCCACAAAATTCTCAAATTTACTCCATAAAAATAATTCCTCAAATTTTCTTAATTAATATAACACCATAATTCACTATTTACTAATTATCTACATTCTCCAAAAATATTCATTACTTACTTCTACCCATAAAAATCATGTATGCATACTCCAAAAATATTAAATAAAATATAAAACATAGATAATAATTTTTCCGGACCAAAATAGTATCGATTTTCGGACCGGTAATACTATTCACAAACCGGTGGTACTATTTATAGACCGATAAATCACTATCCATCAATAGTTAATTATACTCAATATCTTCCTTGGGTCTAAATAAATTATTATCTCACTCTCTGCACCAACATTCATGACCCGATAAAATAATACCATTTAAGATTCGAAAATTTTTGGGGCGTTACATAATATTTATAATGATGTCTATAAGTTGAACATGTACGAAGTAAATAAATGTGAAGTTTTACCATACATAAACATTTATGATTAGATGTCATATTCTATATTATTATGACACAATTTTAAATTACATTTATAAATATACAATTTATGATAATTAACCGTGCAACGTGCCAGGTTATGTGCTAGTAAGATCTAAACAAATCTTTTAAATTCTTTTATAGAAACTTGTTTAGGAATTTTTTTTTAATTTTCCAATGCTAATTCTAATTCATTAGCTAATAAATGGACAATAAAATTCAGGATTAAGAAAAACAAATTTTCAAAAAAAAAAAAAAAAAAAAGTGGAGGACCCATTGTTAATTTATAATTTATAATTAACTTTTGCTATGTTAATTTATAATTTTGAAATCTAAAAAATATGACATGAAGTGAATTCCAAACAATTATGTTTATTAGCTAATTTACCAAAAATTATGAAGCGAAGCCTTAAACAATTATGTTTATTACAGTATGAAGTGCGTGCCTAGAAAATAATTTTATTCTATAAATTATTTAATTTTAATATTAAAATTCCTAATTTGATTTAAATATTCTTGATTGATTTCCTTAATAAGTTTCTGTTTTATTTTTAGCCAATAATAATTATAAAATTATTAATAAAATTCTTAAAAGAATTATTTTAGGATTTAGATTTAATATAATGTTTGTTCATAGCCGTGGATTTAATGTTATTCTGGTGGAGTGTGGTAACATGATTATTGTTAAGATGATTAATGATGTTTTATCGCTTTCTTTATTTGTAGTGTAGCTTGTGCAGTCTATCCAATCTTATTTTCCACTCTTTTGAGGAAATCACCATTTGTCATGCCTTTAGAGAATCCAATTTTAGTGGAGATTGGCTTGCAAGTCAAGTTTTGCTAAGGCTGAAATGAAGAGAAGGTTTGAAGGCGTTCTCTTTGTTCAGCGTTCTCTTTTTCTTCTTAATCTAATAATCTAATCTAATTCAACTAAAACTAAAAAACAAACAGAGTTTGAGCCGCAGCTAACTATTAGTTGAACACTGTCTAAATAACTCTGCAATTTTACTGGTTCTTTTATTGAAACCATACTCACAGTTTATTCCACCACCATTTTTATTTTCTTTATTTATTTGTTTATTTTCTTTCTTTCTATTTTCTATTTTGATAGACATATTCATATTCGTATTAAATTTTGTCATTTTTGTTTTGCAGATTTTGATTTGCAGAACAATTTCTTCTTGAAGTCGCAATCACTTCAACTGGAATTAGGAAAGATAAACTGTTTTTGGCAGTTGTAAGCAGTCAGTTGAAAAACAAGAATATTACAGTTGATGTAAAAGCGGACACAAACTCCAATGTAAGTTGTAAAAGCTTCAATGGATACTTATACTCTAATTCTTTTTCTTCGATTTCTCATATTTAATTTTGCTAATGGACTGTGTTATACGAGTTTGTGGATTGCTGCTGCCATTGTTAATTTGTTATCTATTAAAACTTGTATCCTCTTCTGTTTCATATTCTAAGGTATAGGAAATTATTTTAATCATCTAATGTAATATTAGCTTTTTGATATATTTTTTCCTTCTTTGTTTATGATTCTCTCTTTCTATCTTTAATTGCACAATAATTTTTTATTTGATTTTTCATTGACACGATTGCTAAACGAAAAAGATAGAAAAAAAAAAAAAATGAAACTTAGGTCTCTCCATCCAAACCTAAAATACTTCGTTCGTAATGATTTGATAATTTCTAAGTATTTGAATTTGATTTGTATTCTAAAATTTTTCAATTTTAACCTCTCAAGTAATTTCGTTGCATATTGATTATAATGATTAAAAATATTTATATAATAATTATAATTATTCTTGAGCTTCTTTCTATAAATAATCACCCAAAAGACCAAGAAAGTTTAGTTATATGGGTAGCAACTCAGGTCTGTCAGTATTGAATTTACGTAATTAATAAAGTTTTTATCCAAAGCAAAACCAGTTCCAAATGAGGAAAATTTTTCTGGAATTGCTAGACCCGAGCTTGGGTAATAAATGTTTAGCTGCTATTTGGTGTAAAATTCTGAAACTTC